>NC_083574.1:104584992-104812492 GCF_027579695.1 Neoarius graeffei | reverse complement strand
CACGTGGGATAACGTTGCTTTCCACCACTCACAGGCAGTGACGGCATGGTTCAGGGACCACCAAAGATTTGTACGCCTCTTCCTTCCACCATATTCACCATTCCTAAATCCGATAGAGGAATTCTTCTCGGCATGGAGGTGGAATGTGTATGACCATCGGCCACATGATCAAATGACCCTCCTGGATGCCATGGATGCTGGCTGTAGGGACATAACAGCGGAAGACTGCCAAGGCTGGATCCGGCACTCAAAGCGTTTTTACCCTAGGTGTATTGCCTTGGAAGACATAAGATGTGATGTAGATGAAAACATGTGGCCAAACCCAGATGATAGAAGAGATTAGAGACGGATTTTTTTGCTGTATTGTTTGATTGTTTCTCTGCTTTACGTATCTGGGCATTTTTATTTGGAAGTATTGATCTTTTGTGTTATTTTTTTGTTTGTTTTTTTTCTGTTCTGTCACAGTATTTCAAATGTACCTACTGAAGTAGGTACTGTAAACAGTAAAGGAAAAAAAATCTATTTGCTTTTTACTGAAATTCTTTTGAATGTGACTATTACATGTCAACATACAAGATATTTGGGGTAAAACAGTGGATTGCATTTTTGCATGCAAATACAGTACATTTATGTAAAACTGAAACAGAAAAGTCTATGCACTTTTTGTAATGTCAACAATATCCAGTATTTTGAAACCTGGTGTACTTTGATAGACTCCATGTAACTTGTGAAGTGAAAACAAATGTTATTGTTTGACATAAGTATTTAATTTTGAGTCAGAATTCTTGTGTTTTGGGGAAGTTAGTATGTACAGAAAAAGATTTGCTCTATTTTGAAAAGAATCATTGGTATATATTTAACAGTATGTGCTTTTGAGAAGAAAATTAACCATTTGGCCAATTGTGTGCCGTAGGTGTCAGTCTGTGTTAAGAGTTTAGAAAAAGTATTATAAGTATGGGTAAACGCTTGTTAGCAATTGAAAAAAACTGTAATGTAAAAAATGTTGTGAACAAGAGATTTTTCACTGCTGCATCTTCTGGTGAGGGTTAAACAGAAAAAATGTCAGAATCCCATTCAGTACAGAGAGAGAGAGAGAGAGAGAGAGAGAGAGAGAAAGTGAGAGAGCAAGAGAGTGTGTGAGAGAGAAAGACAGAGAGAGTGTGAGAGAGAAAGAAAGAGAAAGAGAGAGAGAGAACATGAGTGAGAAAGAATGTGTGTGAGAGAAAGCGAGAGAGAGAGAGAGCAAGAGAGTGAGAGAGAGAAAGAGTGAGAGAGAGCAAGAGCAAGGGAGAGAGAGACAGAGAGTGTGAGAGAGAAAGACAGAGAGAGAAAGAAAGAGTGAGAGAGAGAGGAAGAGAAAGAAAGAGTGAGAAAGACAGATAGAAAGAGAGAGCAAAAGAGAGAGAGCAAGAGTGAGAGTGAGAGAGAGAGAAAGAGAGTGTGTGAGAAAGGCAGAGAAAGAGAGTGAAAGAAAAATTGTGAGAGTGTGAGAGAAAGCGTGAGAGAGAGAAAGAAAGAGAAAGTGAGAGAGTGTGAGAGAGAAAGACAGAGAGAGAAAGAAAGAGTGTGAGAGACAAAAGAAAGAGTGTGAGAGAGAACATGAGTGAGAAAGAATGTGTGTGAGAGAGAGAGAGCAAAAGAGAGAGAGAGAAAGAGTGAGCGAGAGCAAGAGCAAGGGAGAGAGAGACAGAGAGAAAGAGAGAGTGAGAGAAAGAAAGAGTGAGAGAGGAAGAGAAAGAGTGAGAAAGACAGATAGAAAGAGAGAGCAAAAGAGAGAGAGCAAGAGTGAGAGAGAAAGAAAGAGAGCAAGAGAGTGTGTGAGAAAGGCGGAGAGAGTGAGAGAAAGAAAAAGTGTGAGAGAGAAAGTGTGTGAGAGAGAGAAAGAAAGAGAAAGTGAGAGTGTGAGAGAGAAAGACAGAGAGAGAAAGAAAGAGTGTGAGAGACAAAAGAAAGAGTGTGAGAGAGAACATGAGTGAGAAAGAATGTGTGTGTGAGAGAGAGAGCAAAAGAGAGAGAGAGAGAGAGAGAGAGAGCAAGAGAGTGAGAGAGAGAAAGAGTGAGGGAGAGCAAGATCAAGGGAGAGAGAGACAGAGAGAGAGAGTGAGAGAGAAAGACAGAGAGAGTGAGAGAAAGAAAGAGTGAGAGAGAGAAAGTGAGTGAGAGAGGAAGAGAAAGAAAGAGTGAGAAAGACAGATAGAAAGAGAGAGCAAAAGAGAGAGAGCAAGAGTGGGAGTGAGCAAGGGAGACAGAGATAGAGAGAAAGAAAGCGAGCAAGAGAGTGTAAGAGAGAAAGACTGAGAGAAAGAAAGAGTGAGAGAGAGAGTGAGAAAGACAGAGATAGAAAGAAAGCAAGGGAGAGAGAGCGCAAGAGTGAGGGAGGGAGAGCGCAAGAGTGAGGGAGAGAGAGACAGAGAGCAAAAAAGAGAGTGAGAGAGACTTTGACTTTTATGTGCTCTTTATTTGCAACCATGAAAGTTAAAAGAAAGGAAAATTATTTACATATTTAAAAGCATGAAAAGGGTTTGATTAAGGATTATTGACCAGCAGTGAAAAACAGTTTTGTTATCGTCCACTATGGAGAACAGTCCCTTGTTTGCACACCAGTTTTTTTTTCCAAATATTTCTGGGTTACCATTGATTGTGTGAAATTCGTGCTCTGGTTTAATGCGTGATTCTATCAGTGCTTTAAATAAGTTTACAATATTCATGTTTTTTCCTTCAGTCTTTAGTTTGTATGATTTCCAGATCACTACTTTTGCCTGGCCTGTCAGAAAGTTCACCAAAGTACAGCGCTCTTGGCGTGAGCTGGAATATTTGCATCCTAGAATGAAGGTAGTTTTTGAAAAGGTGCTCCAAGGTTATTTATTATAGGTGCAGTTGGTAATTAAGTGATCAATCTCATTAAATCAGTCTCATTAAATCATTAAATCAGTCTCATTGAATCATACCATTGAATCATTCTCATTGAATCAGCCTCATTGAATCAGTCTCATTGAATCAGTATTTAAATAATACCATTAATTTTGGTGCTTAATAATAAATTACCAAACAGCTAAATTATGGTATATTCCAAATTATTATGATCACTTACCGTATTACACAACTTGTATGCACCTTGGAATTCTTTTGAGATTGGGCGACTTCAAAGAATATTAGGCGCAACAAATAAACACACAGTTTGATAGAATAATTGAATTTATTATAACAATGATAAAAATGAATAATAGCAGTTGAAATATATACAAATATGATATATACTTGAGCGTGTGTGCGTGTGTGTGCGTGTGTGTGTGTGTGTGAGTGTAGGGGGAGGTGACCACGTGTTTCTAAGTAGAACAAAAGAGTTAGCTTTGGTTGCTAGCTGTGTGTGTGTGTGTGTGTGTGTGTGTGTCCACGTGGTGTAGGCCTTGTGGCCTAAACAAAAGGTTAGCCTAGCTTGCTAAAGAGACAAAAGAATTAGCTGTGTGTTGCTAGCTAAGCTAGTTTATAACACTACTAAATCCACTGAAATCTTGATGAGGTCAAAATATGTGTAATAATGAAATTAAGGGTTAGAAAAGATAGCAAGAGCATGTAAAAGCCTATCTGTTAACAATTAAGAGGACAAAATTAGAACAATAATTAATTCAACACCCTACATGTTTACAGTGTACACAATTAAACTGTTCCTGAGTTTAAATTCACACTACTTCAAAAAGCTAATTCCTAAGACTAGTTTTTGTCCAAATGCCAGTCTCTTACTTCAGTATCTTGCTTCCAGTGCAAGATTATAGAGATGTTCCAAGACTTTTGGAGTCCACAGGAGCACGTGAGTCGCTTCTGTAGAAAGCAGAGAATTCTTGGTCTGACGCTTGTAGTTTGTGGGGAAGAAGTCTCTGATCAACAATGTGCACAGCGATTTAGTTAGAAGGAATCCGGTCACTTCTAACTTTTAATCAAACTGCTTGGGCGGCAGTCTTGTAACGTTACTGATAATAGACAAACAAACCGGCTGTAGCTCAACCGAGAGAGAGAGATAGCATGATTTAAGTAGTTCTACCGTGGCCAAGGGTAAACAAAAAACGTGTTGAATTGTTTTTCTCGGGAGAAAAGACGTCTGTATCTTGGATGCTCTGGTGAGTGGGCCTCTTTATCTCTGCAGAACGCGCCGGTTGCGATGAGTTTCACAGCACCAAAGAGGAAGAGAGTAGCATGCCTTAGTTTCTTATGGAATCATGGAGGAAGTGACATAGGTGATCCCGCCCAGGCGTGACGTAGGTCAACACGGAAGTTGGTTGATGGGAAATGTAGTTAAAAGAGACTGTGACTGGCTGTACCTACATTCCCCCTTTTGGTCTCAGGGGTATGATGGAGTCGTAGCACTGAGAGCACAGTACCGTACAGTCCACATGTCCATAGTCCTTGAGGTAGCCTTGCTCTGTACAGTCCATGGTGTCCTGTGAAAACTGTGTAAACTCATGAGTTCCAGTAAGACAGTTGGAGGCAGAGGCATTTTGGGCATATAATCAGGCTATAGGCATTTGGGCATATAATCACTATCTAACTAGGTCAGAATCACATCTAAAAAAAAAATTAAACATTAAACATGTAGTGTTTAATTTCCTATGCGTAAAAACAAGAAAAGAGAAGAAATGAAGGAAAGAAAAGAGGTATTAGTGTTTGGGTTGGTAAACCTAATCTTCTGGAAAGGTATTGGGTTGGTGAATGTGACTGGGAATGTCAGTGTATGCTTATGGTGTGTGAGGCGTACAAGCTAGGTGGACAGGATGGGCCTAACTATCGTACCCCCTTTTGGAGTGAAAACTGTTCAAAAAGGCTTGATTTGATCGCTATGGATCGATATGAGGGCGTTTGATTAGGCCTGGATGTCCTAATGCGATACGCGACGGGGGACAGTTTTCCTACGATCGAAAGGTCCCGACCAATATGGTAGGAACTTTTTTTTTTAAACTCCTACCGGCGTTCCAACTCTTTCTAGTAGTCAGAAAGAGCACTTAGATCAGGAACTGGAACTTGGGGAGATTCTTTCAGCAATTTCAGCCATGCAAAGTGGCAAGGCCCCAGGGCCAGATGGTTTCCCTATAGACTTTTATAAAAAATTCTCTGCTCAGCTGGCCCCCTTATTGTTAGGCATGTTTAACGAATCCCTGGTGCAGGGTAGACTGCCAGAATCTCTTAACGAAGCGACAATCACCCTTCTTTTAAAACCAGGTAGAGATGCTGCTAAATGTGGTTCATATCAACCTGTGTCATTGCTAAACTCTGATTTTAAAATACTCTCAAAATTGTTAGCAATGCGACTGGAAACATCATTGCCGTCTTTGATTTCTGAAGATCAGACAGGATTTATTAGAGGTACAGTAGGTTTCTATTTTTAAACATCAGACGTCTACTAAATGTCTTGTATAGTCCTTCATTAGATACTGTTCCAGAAGTAGTGGTATCATTAGACGCGGAAAAAACGTTTGACCGTGTGAAATGGGATTATCTTTTCTTTGTTTTGAAACAATTTGATTTTGGGGTAACGTTTAGGAAATGGATTCAGGTTCTTTATTATGCTCCTAAAGCATCTGTAATTACAAATCAGCTGCGCTCACAGAATTTCTCTTTATTTAGAGGCACAAGGCAAGGTTGCCCACTCAGTCCACTTTTATTTACACTAGCAATTGAGCCTCTATCTCTTTTACTTAAATCTACACACTCAATACATGGTATATGCAGATGGGGGTTGGAAAACAAACTATCCCTATATGCAGATGACATGTTACTATACATATCTGATCCATTAGCAAGTATTGATAAGATTGTTTCAGTGCTCCATTCTTTTGGGAGGATTTCAGGCTATAAACTCAATTTATCCAAAAGTGAATGCTTCCCAATAAATAAACCAGCCATGGAGATCCCAGATCAATCTTTACCATTTAAGATATCAAAAAACAGTTTTAAATACTTGGGGATTAATATCACCCTGACTTTTCAAGATCTTTTTAATAAAAACATTGCCCCACTAGTATTAAAAATTAAATCTGACCTACAAAGATGGGATGTCTTGCAGCTGACCCTTGCTGGCAGAGTAAACTGTATCAAAATGAACATCTTGCCAAGGTTTTTATTTGTGTTTCAATGTCTTCCTATTTTCTTTTCCAAATCTTTTTTCAGCCAGATAGATAAGTTAGTGTCACAATTTATATGGAACAAGCAGAATCCTAGAATTTCTAAGGACTTTCTTCAAAGACAAAGATTGGAAGGTGGTTTAGCCCTCCCCAACTTCAGAAGTTACTATTGGTCAGCGAACATACATAAAATAACATATTGGATGCAATCCCCAGATACGGACTGGTGTGAGCTGGAAGACAGATCATGTGTGTCAACCTCTTTACCAGCACTGGTCTCATCCAGCTAAAGTTTTTCAGTATACATCTAATCCTGTGGTCATCTTTACTTTAAAAATATGGAATCAATTTAGAAGGCATATTAACATCAAACAAACTCTTCTGTTACAGAACCCAATTTGTAATAATCATAACTTTCTACCAGCAAAATTGGACCAGGTGTTTGCAGTATGGCATAGGAAAGGTCTACGAAACTTCAGTGACTTCTATGTAAATGAAACATTTTCAAGCTTTAATGATTTATGTTCTAGGTATGAGCTTCAACAGACTGATTTATTCCGTTATTTCCAAGTTCGCAATTTTGCTAAGACACAGTGCCCACAATTCCCTGTACTTCCTGAGAAATCACTGGTAGACTCTCTTTTGGAAGTCCCCTTTAGGATGAGGGGGTGTACAGCACAGTTATACTCTCTCGTTATGTCAGCAAACAAGGTTAAGGTGGAAATTGTTAAAACTCGCTGGGAAAAAGAGATTGGAATGGATATTTCAGAAGAAGTGTGGGCGGAGGCCTTAAAAAGAGTTAATAGCAGCACATCCTGTGCAAGACTGGGATTAATCCAATTCAAGGTAGTGCATCGTCTCCACTGGAGCAGAGCTAAGATTTCCTCCTTCTACCCACATATGGACAGTAGATGTGTTAGATGTCATGCAGATGTAGCTGACCTGACACATATGTTCTGGTCATGCCACACACTTACACAATATTGGTCAACAGTCTTCAATGTATTGTCTGAGGTTCTGGAGATGAGAATGGAACCCTGTGTATTAGTGGCTTTATTTGGGGTACCAGATGAAGGTACTACTTGGACAAAAAACAATGTAATATTATATCTTTTGTTACCCTACTGGTGCGCAGGCAAATTCTATTACATTGGAAATCCAACACTCCACCGACTGCAGCACGGTGGCTGCAAGATGTGATGATGTTCTTACACTTGGAGAAAATAAAATTCACTATACAAGGCTCTGACAAGTTTCTATCAGTGTGGGGACCTTTACTCTCATATTTTGATAGTCTTGCTATATTACCAAAGTAGCATGCTTTAATCAATGACTGTATTTGCTCGTTTTGGTACAACTACACTTCTATTGTACTGGGGTAGCCAACTCCACGCCACCTAGGCTATAGCCAGACATGGCTTCAGATTTGATTTTAGTTTTATTTTTCTGTACAAGTCTATGGATGTGATTTAACATTGTGATTTCTGTTTCTTTTTTTTTCTTCTATAACATTTGTAATTGGGGCGGCACGGTGGTGTAGTGGTTAGCGCTGTTGCCTCACAGCAAGAAGGTCCTGGGTTCGAGCCCCGGGGCCGGCGAGGGCCTTTCTGTGTGGAGTTTGCATGTTCTCCCCGTGTCCGCGTGGGTTTCCTCCGGGTGCTCCGGTTTCCCCCACAGTTCAAAGACATGCAGGTTAGGTTAACTGGTGACTCTAAATTGACCGTAGGCGTGGATGTGAGTGTGAATGGTTGTCTGTGTCTATGTGTCAGCCCTGTGATGACCTGGCGACTTGTCCAGGGTGTACCCCGCCTTTCACCCGTAGTCAGCTGGGATAGGCTCCAGCTTGCCTGCGACCCTGTAGAAGGATAAAGCGGCTAGAGATAATGAGATGAGATGATATGAACATTTGTAATTATTTCATCACTCAGGTCCAGGTTGGGGGGGGATGTTATTGGTTGTGTGTTCAAAAAAACCCCAAACAATGTAACTATTCCAATGTCTTTTCATACTGTCTTTGTCAATAAAAAGAAGTTTAAAAAAAAACCTCCTACCGGCTTGGTAAAGTTAAAATATAGGACTTTGTCGCCTATTTGATATTCGTGATGGGAGGTTTTTCGGTTGTAGTAGGCCTTTTGTCCTTTTACGCTAGTTTCTATTTATCTTTTGGGCTCTTTTGTTTTATCTGTTGAGGGGTCTGACCTTTTCTGTAACAGTTCTTTAATCTCAGCCAACTGGGCTTTTAAAGAATCCAGCTCTGAGCGGAACTCACCAGGTTGGTCTGAGTCATTGTGTCGGTCACCTTTACCCCTACGTGTAGAGCTACGGTCGGAACGCTCCTGCCGTCTCTGGCCAGAGCGGGGATGACGGTCTTGCTGCCAACTGCCTTGTTCCCTATGACCCTTTTCACATGATGGGTGGTTGTCATAGTCACTGTGGACTTGCCTTCGGTCCCTCCTGGCCTTACCTTGCCGATTTTTCCGCTCACCGTGGTGATGGCTCGGCAAGGGGCGGTTCGGACTGGGATTTCTCCAGGGGGGTCCCCCTTTTGGAGCTTCACCTCCTTCTAAGGCCAGCGGGGGCCCGTCTGCATCCTGGAGACTAAGGACTCTGGGTTCATCATTGTCCCTGTCTGTGGTTTTGACAATGGTTTCCCAGGTCATTTGGGCTAGTTGCCTAATTTCCCTCATCGAGTAGAACCCTTGTCGACATGCCAGTGTGACTTGAGTCCGTACGCTTGGGTGGAAGTTATGTAAGAAGAGGGATTTGAAGCCTCTATCTTCTTCCAAGCCTGGTGCGCTACTACCCTGGAAATAGGCAGTACGTAGCCATCTATAATATTCACGAGGCACCTCAGACCGTTTTTGTTTGATTTGTAATGCACACAATGTCACGGAGGTTTCACCCGTGCACGGCGCATATTCTTCCCTCATGTAATTACAAAGTTTCGAATAACTATCGTGAATGTTTGGGGGTAGCGTCTCTAAAAAGGCATGAACGCTGCTACTGGAGGTCTTCCAGATCAGTTTAAGTTTCTCTCGCGTTGTGGCTTTCGGTAGGTCCATCAGGCATCGGTCAATCTCTCGCAAATAATCATTCACATTTGTTCTGTTATTGTCGGGATCGAATCGCTTGACATCTTTGGCAAGTAGGTCAATTTGCCATAAGCGAAGGGTTTGGTGCATGTCCTTGTGCGACCTCCTTGGCTCTCCTGAGCACTCATTATCTAAGCTACTCTGGTGTTGCTCCCGTTTTGCACTAGATTCATAGCCTGATTCATCCGAAGATGGCTAAACAACGAAGTTGTGTAGCGAGTTGATGGAGTTTGGCGGGGTGTCTGGTCCTCGACCAGGCAATCCACGGTGTCCGGTTCGGACGCCTCTTCCCGCTCTGAGCTTCGGCACATTGTTGGGGGTCTTTCATGCCCCTCGCGCCCTTCTTGGGGGGTCTGCTCCTCGGCAGCCCTCTTGGCAGCCATTTCGGCTTTCTCTAGCCTTTTGGCGCAATCATCAAGGGAGGTCTTCAAGAGCTCACGCTCCCTATATAAATCATTATTATCAGCTGCCAGCTCGGCATTGCTGGTGGTCAGCCTGTCAACCTCTCTGCAGAGGCGTCTGATTTCTGAATCAGTATTTTGGAAGTATGATAGGAATAGCTTACCTAGTGCCTCTTGGACACTAATGGTTGTTCTTTTTGGATCTCTCATATGTTTGTTCGAGTTATCTATGTTGTTTTGGCATTCACTCTTACTCATGTTCCTAATGTTTGCCTCTTCGGAGGCAGAGCAGTGAATGAGGTCTGCGATGACCTCAAGGAGAGACACGTCTTGAGCGTTGTCTTCAATTTCTGAGACAAGAGGGGATGCCATTTTACTTAGGCTGGATACTAGGTAATTAATTAATCACTGAGTTAATTTATTAATTAATTATTATTAATTAATATTAACTATGTAATTAATTAATCAGTTGATAAAGTTTGTTTTCGTTTGGAAATGCTATCTCTTATCCTGAGTTATGAATAGGTTATTAGTATTTGTGATATGGTTATCACGCTACTGTTAACCGTTTAACACACCTGGGGATATACCTTGGCAACTGCTGAATCAAACTGATAGTTTATCTGTTGTTGCAACAATATTCAAGAAGTCAACACCAATCGCCTCACACGGGGCACCAATTAATGTAGGTGCAGTTGGTAATTAAGTGATCAATCTCATTAAATCAGTCTCATTAAATCATTAAATCAGTCTCATTGAATCATACCATTGAATCGTTCTCACTGAATCAGCCTCATTGAATCAGTCTCATTGAATCAGTATTTAAATAATACCATTAATTTTGGTGCTTAATAATAAATTACCAAACAGCTAAATTATGGTATATTCCAAATTATTATGATCACTTACCGTATTACATAACTCATATGCACCTTGGAATTCTTTTGAGATTGGGCGACTTCAAAGAATATTAGGCACAACAAATAAACACATAGTTTGATAGAATAATTGAATTTATTATAACAGTGATAACAATGAATAATAGCAGTTGAAATATATACAAATATGATATATACTTGAGCATGTGTGTGTGTGTGTGTGTGTGTGTGTGTGCATGCGTGTGTGTGTGTGTGAGAGTGTAGGGGGAGGTGACCACATGTTTCTAAGTAGAACAAAAGAGTTAGCTTTGGTTGCTAGCTAAGGTGTGTGTGTGTGTGTGTGTGTGTGTGTGTGTGTGTGTGTGTGTGTGTGTGTCCACGTGGTGTAGGCCTTGTGGCCTAAACAAAAGGTTAGCCTAGCTTGCTAACGAAACAAAAGAATTAGCCGTATGTTGCTAGCTAAGCTAGCTTATAACACTACTAAATCCACTGAAATCTTGATGAGGTCAAAATATGTGTAATAATGAAATTAAGGGTTAGAAAGGATAGCAAGAGCATGCAAAAGCCTATCTGTTAACAATTGAGAGGACAAAATTAGAACAATAATTAATTCAACACCCTACGTGTTTACAGTGTACACAATTAAACCGTTCCTGAGTTTAAATTCACACTACTTCAAAAAGCTAATTCCTAAGACTAGTTTTTGCCCAAATGCCAGTCTCTTACTTCAGTATCTTGCTTCCAGTGCAAGATTATAGAGATGTTCCGAGACTTTTGGAGTCCACAGGAGCACGTGAGTCGCTTCTGTAGAAAGCAGAGAATTCTTGGTCCGACGCTTGTAGTTCGTGGGGAAGAAGTCTCTGATCAACAATGTGCACAGTGATTTAGTTAGAAGGAATCCGGTCGCGTCTAACTTTTAATTAAACTGCTTGGGCGGCAGTCTTGTAACGTTACTGATAATAGACAAACAAACCGGCTGTAGCTCAACCGAGAGAGAGAGATAGCATGATTTAAGTAGTTCTACCATGGCCAAGGGTAAACAAAAACAGTGCTGAATCGTTTTTCTCGGGAGAAAAGACGTCTATATCTTGGATGCTCTGGTGAGCGGGCCTCTTTGTCTCTGCAGAATGTGCCGGTTGTGACGAGTTTCACAGCACCAAAGGGGAAGAGAGTAGCGTGCCTTAGTTTCTTATGAAATCATGGAGGAAGTGATGTAGGTGATCCCGCACAGGCGTGACGTAGGCCAACGCGGAAGTTGGTTGATGGGAAATGTAGTTAAAATAGACTGTGACTGGCTGTACCTACATTATGGTTCTCTCCAGTATGTTAAAGAGGGTCCAGTCTGTGGCAGTCACTAAAGCAGTGGAACACGGTGTCCGTAATCCACAGAAGTTGCAGAGGGAAGAGCCGATGAGGTTGCACTTGAACAGGAAGGTGTTCGTTGGCATTGTGGTGTGGAGAACTCGCCACTGTAGGTCTCTGGATCACTTTAGTAGTGGGCTTTTGTATAGCACTCTCCATGAGGGGGACTGGGGTGGAGATATGGGCAGCTGTGTTCACCATTTTGTGTCTTTTTTGCCTTTCAGTTCTCTGGAAAGTTTGTTTTTTATGCAGGAAATGTGTAGTTGTTTTTTTTGTTGCAATTAAAAGAGGGATATTTTTGACCGTTTTGACCGTTGACTGGTGCGGGAGTATGAGAGGACTTCCAGAAAACTGGCAGACATCTTTGCCAGAGAGGATTGTTCATTATTGTCAACCTGGAACGACCATCACTGAACAGAGGTGGGTGTCTATGACATCTTTTATCAGCCATCTACAATGCAGCCATCAGCATTCTGATTCAGATTCTATGATGATCCATGAGAGGATAAATACTTGATACTTCCTATTAGTCAGACAGAACTTAGGAAGCCTTTCGGATGAGAGGCGAAACGTTTTCAAGAATCTTCAAGCAAGTCCAGTTGCTCTCTTCTACCAGCCACAGATTTTGACCATTTTGTACGAGAGCAGTTCCCTGTGTTGTCATCATCTGGGGCTTCGCAGGGGGTTATGTACAGCTCTGGAAAGGATGTTTGCTCTGGAGCTCCAGTTATATACACAATAAAATCCCCAGTGTTGAATTAACACCCAGAGTGTCGATTTAACACCCTACTGTGTTTATATGTGTCCAATTGGACACAAATGAACTCTGAAAGTGTTAATTCAACACTGGGGAATTTGCTGTGTAGTTGTTTATGTAGGTTTGTAGTGGTGTGGGAAACAGAGTTTTCACTATCTTTACTATGTTACCCACAATCCTCTCTGATCTGTCCCCGATCTCCCAGGTCAGTTGGGATATTGGTAACCACTCTTGCTTTTCCTGGTGAATGAGGTCTCTTAATTTCGTTACTCCTGCAGACACAAAGGCGGTGATCTCGCGTTTGGACATGGTCTGTTCAGGGAACCAGGTGCTGTAAAAGAGTGGTTCATCCAGACCATAGTGGTAGAGAGAGAGAGAGAGAGAGAGAGAGAACAAAAGTGTGTGTGAGAGAGAGAACGAAAGTGTGAGAAAGAGAGAGAACGAAAGTGTGTGAGAGAGAGAACATTCACATTCCAGTTATTACAGGACAGACTGTATTATTATCTCATCTCATCTCATTATCTGTAGCCACTTTATCCTGTTCTACAGGGTCGCAGGCAAGCTGGAGCCTATCCCAGCTGACTACGGGTGAAAGGCGGGGTACACCCTGGACAAGTCACCAGGTCATCACAGGGCTGACACATAGACACAGACAACCATTCACACTCACATTTGTGAATATGAAAAACTTGCTTTATCTACAGTATGGTGTTCACTCCTCCCTGCATTTTGACTCTCCTTGTTACATTACATAATAGGCATTTAAGCAGACATCCAGAGTGATGTACAGTGGTGCTTGAAAGTTTGTGAACCCTTTAGCATTTTCTATATTTCTGCAGAAATATGACCTAAAACATCATCAGATTTTCACACAAGTCCTAAAAGTAGATAAAAGAGAAGCCAGTTAAACAAATGAGACAAAAATATTATACTACGTCATTTATTTATTTATTGAGGAAAATGATCCAATATTACATATCTGTGAGTGGCAAAAGTATGTGAACCTCTAGGATTAGCAGTTAATTTGAAGGTGAAATTAGAGTCAGGTGTTTTCAATCAATGGGATGACAATCAGGTGTGAGTGGGCACCCTGTTTTATTTAAAGAACAGGGATCTATCAAAGTCTGATCTTCACAACACATTTGTGGAAGTGTATCATGGCACGAACAAAGGAGATTTCTGAGGACCTCAAAAAAGTGTTGTTGATGCTCATCAGGCTGGAAAAGTTTCCAAAACCATCTCTAAAGAGTTTGGACTCCACTAATCCACAGTCAGACAGATTGTGTACAAATGGAGGAAATTCAAGACCATTGTTACCCTCCCCAGGAGTGGTCGACCAACAAAGATCACTCCAAGAGCAAGGTGTGTAATAGTCGGCGAGGTCACAAAAGACCCTAGGGTAACTTCTAAGCAACTGAAGGCCTCTCTCACATTGGCTAATATTAATGTTCATGAGTCCACCATCGGGAGAACACTGAACAACAATGGTGTGCATGGCAGGGTTGCAAGGAGAAAGCCACTGCTCTCCAAAAAGAACATTGCTGCTCATCTGCAGTTTGCTAAAGATCATGTGGACAAGCCAGAAGGCTATTAGAAAAATGTTTTGTGGATGGATGAGACTAAAATAGAACTTCTTAGTTTAAATGAGAAGTGTTATGTTTGGAGAAAGGAAAACACTGCATTCCAGCATAAGAACCTTATCCCATCTGTGAAACGTGGTGGTGGTAGTATCATGGTTTGGTCCTGTTTTGCTGCATCTGGGCCAGGATGGCTTATCATCATTGATGGAACAATGAATTCTGAATTATACCAGCGAATTCTAAAGGAAAATGTCAGGACATCTGTTCATGAACTGAATCTCAAGAAAAGGTGAGTCATGCAGCAAGACAATGACCCTAAGCACGCAAGTCGTTCTACCAAAGAATGATTAAAGAAGAATAAAGTTAATGTTTTAGAATGGCCAAGTCAAAGTCCTGACCTTAATCCAATCGAAATGTTGTGGAAGGACCTGAAGTGAGCAGTTCATGTGAGGAAACCCACCAACATCCCAGAGTTGAAGCTGTTCTGTATGGAGGAATGGGCTAAAATTCCTCCAAGCCGGTGTGCAGGACTGATCAACAGGTACCGCAAACGTTTAGTTGCAGTTATTGCTGCACAAGGGGGTCACACCAGATACTGAAAGGTAAAGGTTCACATACTTTTGCCACTCACAGATATGTAATATTGGATCATTTTCCTCAATAAATAAATGACCAAGTATAATATTTTTGTCTCATTTGTTTAACTGGGTTCTCTTTATCTACTTTTAGGACTTGTGTGAAAATTTGATGATGTTTTCGGTCATATTTCTGCAGAAATATAAAAAATTCTAAAGATAAGATAAGATAAGATAAGATACAATAGCCTTTTATTATCCCACAAGGGTAAATTTCCATTGCTACAGCAGCAAAAAAGCAGCAAAATATAGAAAGAAAAAAGATAAGGCAGTGAAGGAGTAGTGCAAAAAGTATTAAGTATACAAAAAAGGTATCCACCCATCCATCCATCCATCCATCCATCCATCCATCTTCTACCAGTTATCTGGATCAGGGTCACGGGGGTAGCAGCCTAAGCAGAGCAGCCCAGACTTCCCTCCCACGGCCACCTCCGCCAGCTCTTCTGGGGGAATACCAAGGCGTTCCCAGGCCAGCCAAGAGGTGTAATCTCTCCAGTGTGTCCTGGGTCTCCTCCTGGTGGGGCATGCCCAGAAAACCTCCCTTGGGAGGTGTACAGGGGGCATCCTAATAAGGTGCCTGAACCACCTCAACTGATTTATTTTGATGTGGAGGAACAGCGGTTCTACTCTGAGTCTCTCTTGAATGACCAAACTTCTCACTCTGTCTCTAAGGGAGAGCCCAGCCACCCTGTGGAGAAAACTAATTTCTACCGCTTGTATCCGCAATCTCATTCTTTTGGTCACTACCCATAGCTCGTGACCATAGGTGAGAGTGGGAATGTAGATGGACCAGTAAATTGAGAGCTTTGCCTTTTGGCTCAGCTCTCTCTTTACCACAACAGACCGGTTTAGCATCCGCATCACTGCTGATGCTGCCCCAATCCGTCTGTCCAACTCCCGCTCCCCCTTACCCTCACTCATGAACAAAACCCCGAGATACTTAAACTCCTCCACTTTAGGTAGCAACTCCCCCCTGACCCGGAGTAGGCACTCCACCCGTTTCTGGCTGAGCACCATGGCCACGGACTTGGAGGTGCTGAACCTCATCCCAGCCACTTCGCACTTGGCTGCAAACTGTCCCAGCACATGCTGGAAGTCACAGATTGATGAAGCCAACAGGACCACATCATCCGCAAAAAGCAGAGATGTGATCCTGCTGCCACCAAACTGGACATCCTCCGCCCCTTGGCTGCACCTAGAAATTCTGTCCATAAAAGTTAGGAACAGAACCAGTGACAAAGGACAGCCCTGGCAGAGTCCAACATTGACCGGGAACGAGTCCGACTTACTGCTGGCAATGCGAACCAAACTCCTGCTCTGGTCATACAGGGTCCGAATGGCCCACAGTAGTGGGCCCTGAACCCCATACTCCCAAAGCACCCCTCACAGGACACCATGAGGGACATGGTCGTAAGCCTTCTCCAGGTCCACAAAACAGATGTAGACCAGTTGGGCAAACTCCCATGCACCCTCCAGTACCCTTGCAAGGGTAAAGAGCTGGTCCAGTGTTCCATGACCAGGACGAAAACCGCATTGTTCCTCCTGAATCCGAGGTTCAACTATCGACTGAACTCTCCTCTCCAGCACCCCAGCATAGGCTTTCCCAGGGAGGCTGAGAAGTGTGATCCCCCTAAAGTTGGAACACACTCTCCGGTCCCCCTTTTTAAAAAGGGGGACCACCACCCCAGTCTGCCAATCCAGAGGCACTGTCCCCAACCTCCACGGAATGTTGAAGAGGCGTGTTACCCAAGACAGCCCAACAACATTTAGTGCCTTCAGGGACTCAGGACAAATCTCATCCACCCCTGGAGCCTGGCCACTGAGGAGCTTTTTAACCACCTTGGCAACCTCAGCCCCTGTGATGGGCGAGTCCTCCCAAGCACTCTCAGACTTTGCATCCTCCTCGGACAACATGAAGGCGGGGTTGAGGAGATCCTCAAAGTATTCCTTCCACTGTTGGATGATGTCCCCAATTGAGGTCAACAGCACTCCATCCTCACTGTAAACAGTAGGGATGGAGCACTGTTTTCCCTTCCTGAGCCACAGGACAGTTTGCCAGAATCTCTTCGAGGCTGACCAAAAGTCACTTTCCATGGCCTCACTGAACTCCTCCCACACCCGAGTTTTTGCTTCAGTGACTGCCAGAGCCGCATTCCGCTTGGCCCGTCAGTATCTGTCAGCTGCCTCTGGAGACCCACAGGCTAACCAAGCCCAATAGGACTCCTTCTTCAGCTTGACGGCTCCCCTCATCACAGATGTCCGCCAGATGTTCCCAGCATACCCTCACTACTCATTTGGGCCTGCCTGGTCTGTCCGGCCTCCTCCCCCGCCATCTGATCCAGCTCACCACCAGGTACTGATCAGTTGACAGCTCTGCTCCTCTCTTCACCTGAGTGTCCAAGACATAGGGTCGTAGATCAGATGAAATGACTACAAAGTCAATCATTGATCTATGGCCTAGGGTGTCCTCATGCCACGTGCACTTATGGGCACTATTATGCTCGAATATAGTGTTCATTATGGCCAAACCGTGCATGGCATAGAAGTCCAACAACTGAACACCACTCGGGTTCAGATCGGGCAGGCTGTTCCTCCCAATCACACCCCTCCAGGTCTTACTGTCATTGCCCACGTGAGCATTGAAGTCCCCCAGTAAAACAGTGGAGTCCCCTTGTGGTGCATTGTCTAGCACCCCACTCAAGGACTCCAAGAAGGCCGGGTACTCTGAACTACCATTTGGCCATAAGCGCAAATGACAGTCAGAGACCGTTCCCCGACCGAAGGCACAGGGAAACAAACCTCTCATTCACTGGGGGAACTCCGATGTTAGCACACCAAACTAGGGGGCTACCAATAGCCCCACCCCTGCCCGGCACCGCTCACCCTTGGCAACTCCAGCATAGAAGAGAGTCCAACCCCTGTCCAGGAAATTGGTTCCAGAGCCCAAGTTATGCATTGAGGTGAGCCCAACTATATCTAGTTGGTACTGCTCAACCTCACACGCAAGCTCAGGCTCCTTTCCCACCAGAGAGGTGACATTCCATGTCCCAAAAGCCAGTTTTGTCAGCCGGGGATCAGTACACCAGGGCCTCCGCCTTTGGCTGCCATCCGATCCACAGTGCACCGGACCCTTACGGCACCTCCTGCGGGTGGTGGGTCCACAGGAGAGTGGTTCTGTGTTGCTCATTTGGGCTGGGCCTGGCCGGGCCAAAAAGGTATATATAAAAAGAAATAAACAACAAATTTAAAGATAAAAATTAACAAATTTGCATACATTAACAGGTTTGCAGATATACAGTTAACATAAGTGTATTACACAAGTGGTATTGCACATGTAAGTATTGCACAGGTAGTATTGCACAAGTAAGTAGGTATATTGCACAGGAGCCATTTTATATGTTTGTAGCTAGCAGTTCGTTGTAATGTTGTACTAATGCTGATGGTCAGTGAACACAGTATACGTTCAGAGGGGTCTCTGTGGATGTAGACGTGATCTGGACAGTATTGTTCATTATTGTGAGGAGTGTCTGGTGCTGTGCTTGGTGAGGTGCTGGTTGTACAGTCTCACAACAGTAGGGAGGAAGGAGCTGGTATATCTCTCCTTAACACACCGCAGATGGAGGAGCCGGTCACTGAAGGAGCTGCCCAGTGCTGCTACTGTCTTCTGCAGTGGATGGGAGCTGTTCACCATTAAGGATGACAAGTTGGCCAACATCTTCCTCTCCCCCACTACGTCCACTGAGTCCAGTGCACAGCCCAGGACAGATCCTGCCTTCCTCATCAGCTTATTAATTTTTTTCCTCTCTGCTGTTGTGATGCTGCTTCCCCAACAGACAACTCCATAGAATATGGCTGATGCCAACACAGAGTCATAAAAAGAGTTCAGAAGTGGACCCTGTACTCCAAAGGCCCTGAGCCTCCTCAGCAGATGGAGTCTGCTCTGGCCTTTCTTGTACAGGGCGTGTGTGTGATCAGTCCAGTCCAGTTTATTGTTCATATGAACACCCAAGTACTTGTAGCTCCTAACGATGTCAATGTCCTTTCCCTTCAATGTCCTTTTCCTTCCCGAAAGGGTTCGCAAACTTTCAAGCACCACTGTATGAAAATGGAATTAAATATCAGTGACAAGAAAACATCACTCAGGTAATCAGTCCACTGCTCAAGATTTTGTGTGAAGTTTTATCTCAGGACTCGTGTGTTAATGGAGGCCTCTGTATGAATTCTGCCTCGTTTGGTTTATCATACACTGTGAGCTGCCTGTTCCACTTTAGCAGGTCACTTTTCATATATGGTCATTGTTTCCTTCTACATCCACATAGTGCCATGTGTATGTTCTGAGTCAGAAGATCACATCTGGTACACACACACACGTCCCCCCACGTTCCTCCTCGAGTGTCTCGCCTCTGTTTGTACAGTTTTTTTAATAGCTTTTATGAGTTTGACACAATTTCTGTTTGGGCTGAGATCAGCAGCGTGGTGTGTGTGTGTGTGTGGTGTGTGTGTGGTGGAGGGAGTAGGAGAGTGTGTTTTTCTGAATTTCAGGCTCAGAAACCAGGTTGAACTTCTCAGAGCTGCCACAGGCTTCCTGTGGTCAAATGTCTCAAACTTACACACACACACACACACACATTGAGAAAAAGAGCGTAAACAGACAATGAGCATAAACAAGTCTGTAAATCCCCTTATAGCTCCCTGCTTTTATTGCTGCTGTCTCAGTTTAGCCGTATTTCACTGACCACCGTCACCACACACACACACACACACTACATTATGAGCATTGTTGGCATCAGAACAAATCTAATGGGAGACCATCCACAGGGAGGTGAAGATTTTTCACACAAACATCCAACAGACATCAAAACAATGTCAGTAAATCACATCTCGACACTGACTGCAAATCACAAAGTCAATTTTTACACCGTGATGATTTTCCATTTCTCTCTGAATATTCTTCCTACTGTATTAGTGTGAAAAATGTATGACTTCTTTTTAGAAATCGTCATCAGTGTTGACCATCCTTGTCTGTTTGTTGGTATTTACCTGTTTGTTATGTTGTTCTGACTGTTGTTTTGTTCTTTGCTTGTTTGTTTGTATCTCGTGTCGGTATTTTCTCTGGTTGTGCTTGTCATAACCACTTGGCTCTTAGTGGAAACAACATAAAAAGGGGAGACCACACTGATGTTACACTTTAAATCCATGATAATTTATTCAAGTAAATGCTCATAGAAGTCAGTATATGTAAGGCAAAACAAAAGTAAGGTGAAAATCAGCATAATGTAATGTGAAAAAGGGGTAAAGAGAGAGAGAGGAGAAAAGCACCATAGCCAGCTCCAATAGCGACAGGGCAAGGGCAGCAGATCATCCGAGCTATGATGGAGAAACTAGTTTTAAGCTCCCTCCAATCAGCTGCCAATTAGCCATCATGGCCAGCCCAGACAGCTCCCCCTGCAGACCAGTAGGGAGAGAGACTCCAAAATGTCTTAATGTAAAGCCAGGTAGAGTGAGGCGGGCCCAGCATGACATAGCTGGGTGTGACATCATTCCCCCCACAAAACAGAGACCCGTATCTATGGGACTCTGAAAGTATTGGACAAAAATCCCCAAACCCATAATAAAGAAAACAAACTTCATCCAAATAACAAAAGTGAATAAAACACCTATTCTGGAACGACAGTTATTCTGAATAAAAAGAAGCCTTTATTTGTCATATGCACACTTCAAGCACAGTGCGATTCATCCTCTGCATTTAACCCATCTGAAGCAGTGAACACGCACCAGAGCAGTGGGCAGCCATACTACAGCACCTGGGGAGCAGTCAGGGGTTAGGTACTTTGCTCAAGGGCACTTCAACCCAAGGCCATCCCATGTTAACTTCAATACATGTCTTTGAACTGTTGGGGAAACCAGAGAACCCGGAGGAAACCCACACAGACATGGGGAGCCCCCGCCAGCCAGCTGCTGGGCTCGAACCCAGAACCTTCTTGCTGTGAGGAGACAGTGCTAACCACTACACCACCGTGCCACCTGGTAATAAGACCCATTTATTCACACATTCATTCAGACACTCACTCATGTCCACAAACAACCACCAGCAAAGTGACCATTCTCACCCACAGCCTCCTAATCCCACCACCCAGCCGATGGAGAGAAACAGAGGACAGGAGAGAAAATAGACACTGCTATGACTCATTCGGAGCCCGAGACAAGACATCAGCCATAACATTCTCAGTGCCCCGGATGTGCGTGATAGACAGCTTAAAAAGTTGTAAAAAGAGTGCCCAATGCATAAGGCATTGGTTGGCATTCTGAAGTGAGTGAAGGAAAATGAGGGGGTTGTGGTCCGAGAAAACCACAACAGGGTGCAAATCACCACTGACATAGACATCAAAGTGTTGGAGAACCCAGATAAGAGCCAAGGCCTCCTTTTCGATCGTTGAATAATTTAACTGATGGCAATTACATTTTCGCAAGAAATAACAGACTGGTCTATCCACACCATTCTCATCTTTTTGAAGGAGAACTGCCCCTGCCCCCACTTGGCTAGCATCAATCTGAAGCTGAAACGGCTCACCCAGCTTTGGCGCCACCAGAACAAGTGCAGAACCCAACAACAATTTGGCGTTCTTGAAAGCCTGCTGACACTCAGCAGTCCACTGAAATTTCACTGAGATTTTAAGCAAATTAGTCAAAGGAGCAACAACAGATGAAAAATTACAACAAAAATTCCTGTAATAACCAGTCATTACTAAAAAGCGCATTAACTCCTTCTTTGTAACAGGAGATGGAAACTTAACAATCGCCAAGACCTTAGCCCTGACCAACCGCACTTTGCGTTGACCAACTACCTTGCCCAAATACACAATGGTAGCCTGGGCAAACTCGCATTTTGCCAGATTCACTGTGAGTGTTGCTGCCATCAACCACTCAAACAGCGCACGGATGCGAGCCAGATGTATTTCCCATGTGTCAGCATAACAAACAATGTCATCAACGTACACAGTGCACCCCTCCAACCCCTCAACGACTCTGTTCATAAGTCATTGGAAAGTTGAGGGAGCGTTGAGCAACCCAAAACTCATTCTAGTGTAAGAATAAAGTCTGATAGGTGTTATAAAAGCAGAGAGCTCTTGCACTCCAGGAGTGAGGGGAACCTGATAATAATCTTTTAATAAATCAAACTTGCTAACAAATCAAGCAGCACCAACTTGATCGACACAATCCTCTATGTGAGGTAATGAGTAAGAGTCCAGTTTAGTCACCATGTTCACTTTCCCGTAATCAGTACCAAACCTAAATGTGTCATCAGATTTTTTCACGAGTAAGCAAGGCAATGCCCAACTTGAATAAGATGGTTTCGCAAGCCCATTATCGAGAAGGTACTAGACACTGGCATCTAAGCTTTTTCATTTGTCAGGAGCAGCACAATAAAACCTTTGTCGGATAGGTTGTGCATCTCCCACGTCAATGTTGTGATCGATCAAAGTTGTACAAGTTGGTGTGTCAGAAAATAAACAAGAAAACTCCAAAATTAAAGCTTTTAATTGTTCACGTTGTTGCACCACCAAATGACCCAACAGGCCATCTAACGCAACCAATTTCTCAGTGTTGTTTAAACGTGCCTGCAGGACCACATCATCGGGGGTGCACACACTATCCCCTGCGGCCACCGGAGATGCCTCTGGTGCACCCTCCTCAACGACAAGACCCACAGCTCTTTCTCAACCTTATCACCCACCAACTGCAATGACGAGTAATATGGTTTGAGTAGATTAATATGACAAAATTGTGTAGCCCTCCTTTGCTCAGGAGTAGAGACCAAATAATTAGTTTCAGACACCTGCCAAACAACAGTGTATGGACCAATATTTAGCCCCAAAAGGCAAACCGAAAATAGGCAGCAGTGCAATGACCTGATCCCCTGGGCTAAAGACTCTCACTTCCACCTTGAGATCATAATCTTCTTCTTCTTCTTCTTTTGGCTTCTTTCGATTAGGGGTCACCACAGCAGATCTTTCATCTCCATTGCTCCCTGTCTTCCGCATCCTTCTCTACCACACCTGCCACTTTCATGTCCTCTCTCACCACATCCATGTATCTCCTCTTTGGCCTTCCTTCCTGCAGCTCCATCCTCAACACTCTCCTTCCAACATGCTCTGCATCTTTTCTCAGGATGTGCCCATACCATCTCAGTCTCATCTCTCTTAATTCCCAAGCTCTCCACATGTGCTGTCCCTCTGATGTGCTCGTTCCTTATCCTGTCCAACCTTGTCACTCCCATTGCAAACCTTAACATCCTCAGCTCTGCCACCTCCAACTTTGCCTCCTGTCTCTTTGTTAAGGGTACGGTCTCCAAGCCATACATCACAGTTGGTCTCACTACTGTCTTATACTGTACATCTTACCTTTCACTTTTGCTGGGACTTTCCTATCACAAATGACTCCTGAAATCCTTCTCCAACTGCTCCACCCTGCCTGCACTCTCTTTCTCACCTCACTATCGCAGCCCCCATTTTCCTGCACACCTTGAGATCATAATTGCGCTTCATTTTCTTATGAGCTTTGGTTAGATTTTTGCTTTCCATTTTCCATGCCAAAAGCAGCCTGCGACGAAAACCATAAACATAACTAGCCAAGCTCTCAGGTGGCTCAGATGTAACCAAATCACTGGTTAACACTGACAACGAAGTACACACTTTGTGGACGAAAACTAAATTGTTGGGGCTAAAGTCCGTGCTTTCCTGCACAACTGCTCAAGCCACCAATAATAGCCATGGTAGATCGTCTTCCCACTCCCTCTTCATCTCCATGCAATAAGTGTGAAGCAGAGACTTTAGGGTAGCATGAAAACATTCAAGAGCTCCCTGGATCTCTGCCTGGTATGCACTGCTCAGGTTGTGTTGAATGCGCAACTATTTCAGTGCTGCAGCAAAAACTTTTGAAGTGAAGTTCAGACCACAATCACTTTGAATGACTTTTGGAATGCCGAAAATTGATATAAACTGAGACAAGGACTTAACAACAGATTTCATGGTAATAGTCTTTAGTGCGTATGCAGTAGGATAACAGATAGCCTGGCACATGACAGTAAACAGATAAATACAGCCAGATTTTGATGGGGGCAATTGACACAGTCAATGATAAGGTGTTCAAAAGCAGTGCCAACAGACAGTATGGGTTGTAGGGGTGCAGGTTTACTAGCAACATTAGGTTTACGAGCAATCTGACAAACGTGACAAGCTTGAACAAACCTCACTATGTCCCTCTTTATCCGCAGCCAATTAAAGTGTTGCAACAATCTATTGTAGGGTTTCTTCACCCTGAAGTGACCAGAGGTTTCCCTGTGTGCTGTTTTTAACACTACATCACGGTAGTTTTCAGGCATCACCACCTGCATGACCTGATCTGCTACATCAGTATCAACACACGGTGACCACCTTCGAAGCAACAAACTATTCTGCACAAAGTAACCATGATCCAAATTAGTGTCATTCAAAGCCAACGCAAAATATTTCTGCAAACTTTGATTATTTTTTCATGCATCAATGATCTCATTATGAGACAATTGTGCTGGTAATTTGGGAATGAATAACTGAGCTAAAGTGTTCCTAGATACTTCAGACGGTTTAGCAGCCTGCGCACAGGCCATTGCACGCATCACCGCACAGGCAGTGAAAACCTCTGGGAAATCTTGGAGACACCTGTCTGGCAGCTGAGCCAGACTGAGATCAGCTGAGATGGTATGGCCTCAGTTTTAACCACAAGCAGAGATGTTGACTGATCTGGAAAAACACAATTATGACCAAAATCATTTCCAATGATTAAATCAGTACCGTCTATTGGCAGAGATGGACACACCGCGATGGTTACGTCACATTCACAAAACCAGAAAATAATTGGATTCTGTGCAATGGCACAGGAACTGACTGAAGCCCAATTCCCCAAATTAAGACAAAACTCCCCATACCTGAATCAGAGGAGAAAGGCAGGACAGATTGGCAGATGAAACTCTCTGATGCTCCAGTATCACACAAGATTTTTACCAGAACTCTATGAGAGTCTCCAACCAGTGAGACAAAACCCTCTGTGACAAATGAAGCATAATTCACGATGTTGGACACAGTTGTTTTGTTAAGCTTATCACGTGGCATTTTTCCACATTTTCCTTCTCAATTGTCACATTACATTGTGCATGATTCAATGTCTTCAAAGCTTTTAACTGGGCCACATTCAATTTAACATTATTTGAATGTGTAGCAAAGATAGAAGAGGCACAAAGGCCAACTTTGCTGCCACCACCTTTCGCTGTATTACGCGCACTCAAAACAGGACATTCTTTTTTCCACACTGTAAAAAAAAATAGTTGAGAATACTTGAAATTTCAAGGCAACAGTCTGCATTAAGAATTTTATGTTTTGCCAACGATGTGCCCATGATAATCCAAACTATGATAAAACTGTTATCTTTATTAAGAATTCTTAATTAAGTCAATTTTCAATTCCTCATTCTGCCAACATAGATTTCTCTTTTTGCTGAACAGTGGCATTCACAGTAGTGCAAAAAGGCAATTGAGGTTATCACAATTTTTTTTTAGATTTTTTTGGGGCTTTTTTCACCTCTATTTGGATAGGACAGCGTAGAGACAGAGAGGGATCGGGAAATGACCTCGGGTCGGAACCGAACCCCCGGATTTATGGTATGGCACCTTATCCACCTGAGCCACGATGCCATCACAATTTATCATTAAACTATACATGCCTTTTTTCATTGTTCTACACAATTACAAAACTTCAATATTGAAATAAAGTTTTTAAAACCCACATCGTGGGTATGACGTTGTGGCTCAGGTGGATAAGGCACCATACCATAAACCTGGGGACCCCGGTTCAATTCTGACCCGAGGTCATTTCCCGATCCCTCCCCGTCCCTCTCTCCCGCTCATTTCCTGTCTCTACACTGTCCTATCTAAATAAAGGTGAAAAAAGCCCACCAAAAAAGTCTGATAACCTCAATTGCCTTTTTGTACTACTGTGAATGCCACTGTTCAGCAAAAAGAGAAATCTATGTTGGCAGAATGAGGAATTGAAAATTGACTTAATTAAGAATTCTTAATAAAGATAACAGTTTTATCATAGTTTGGATTATCATGGGCACATCATTGGCAAAACATAAAATTCTTAATGCAGACTGTTGCCTTGAAATTTCAAGTATTCTCAACTATTCTTTTTTTACAGTGCAGTGACCCAGTTCAAAGCAATAGTTACATTCATTCTCCACATCAGTCTCTCATGTTTTATTACGAGTTACTGGATCAGACCTCATGGGAGGGCCCACATTAAAACGGTTAGGGCGATACTCCCTACGATTGTACTCATAACGTAGAAAAAAACTCCCGCATTGAGTTTTTATGTGTCAACGAAAAAGCATCAGCAAGGACAGTGGCCTCAGTGGCTGTCTTCACTTGATGTTTGCTTACAAAAGTGAAAATTCATTCTGGGATAATATTTTTAAACTGTTCCAAAATCATTAAATCTCACAATGCATCGAAAGAATCAATTTCTTCTGCTCTTCACCAGCAATTGAAAAAACTAATGAACTCTCTAGCTACTTCAGCATGGGTTTGCTTATCTGATTTTTTCCAAAAACGAAAACGCTGTCTATATGCCTCTGGAATTAATTTGTAGCATTTTAATACGGCATCTTTAACGCATGATAAATATTTCGCTCAGCAGAAGGCAAAGCAACAAATGCCTCTTGCGCACAGCCAACTAAAACAGTTTGTAACAGCAGGGTTTTCTCTTCATCACCCCAGTTCTGAGCTGCAGCGACATTTTCAAATAAAGAGAAAACCACGTCAGGATCACACTCATTGAACTTTGGGGGAAACTTGATTATACCAGTTACAGTGGTCCTTGAAAGTTTGTGAACCCTTTAGAATTTTCTATATTTCTGCAGAAATATGACCTAAAACATCACCAGATTTTCACACAAGTCCTAAAAGTAGATAAAAAGAACCCAGTTAAACAAATGAGACAAAAATATTATACTTGGTCATTTATTTATTGAGGAAAATGATCCAATATTACATATCCATGAGTGGCAAAAGTATGTGATTAGCAGTTAATTTGAAGGTGAAATTAGAGTCAGATGTTTTCAATCAATGGGATGACAATCAGGTGGGAGTGGGCACCCTGTTTTATTTAAAGAACAGGGATCTATCAAAGTCTGATCTTCACAACACACGTTTGTGGAAGTGTGTCATGGCACGAACAAAGGAGATTTCTGAGGACCTCAGAAAAAGCGTTGTTGATGCTCATCAGGCTGGAAAAGGTTCCAAAACCATCTTTAAAGAGTTTGGACTCCACCAATCCACAGTCAGACAGATTGTTTACAAATGGAAGAAATTCAAGACCATTGTTACCCTCCCCAGTAGTGGTCGACCAACAAAGATCACTCCATGAGCAAGGTGTGTAATAGTCGGCAAGGTCACAAAGGACCCCAGGGTAACTTCTAAGCAACTGAAGGCCTCTCTCACATTGGTTAATGTTAATGTTCATGAGTCCACCATCAGGAGAACACTGAACAACAATGGTGTGCATGGCAGGGTTGCAAGGAGGAAGCCACTGCTCTCCAAAAAAAACATTGCTGCTCATCTGCAGTTTGCTAAAGATCACGTGGACAAGCCAGAAGCCTATTGGAAAAATGTTTTGTGGACAGATGGGACCAAAATATAACTTTTTGGTTTAAATGAGAAAAGAAAACACTGCATTCCAGCATAAGAACCTTATCCTATCTGTGAAACATGGTGGTGGTAGTATCATGGTTTGGGCCTGTTTTGCAGCATCTGGGCCAGGACGGCTTGCCATCATTGATGGAACAAGGAATTCTGAATTATACCAGCGAATTCTAAAGGAAAATATCAGGACATCTGATCATGAACTAAATCTCAAGAGAAGGTGAGTCATGCAGCAAGACAGCAACCCTAAGCATACAAGTTGTTCTACCAGAGAATGGTTAAAGAAGAATAAAGTTAATGTTTTAGAATGGCCAAGTCAAAGTCCTGACCTCAATCCAATTGAAATATTGTGGAAGGACCTGAAGTGAGCAGTTCATGTGAGGAAACCCACCAACATCCCAGAGTTGAAGCTGTTCTGTATGGAGGAATGGGCTAAAATTCCTCCAAGCCTGTGTGCAGGACTGATCAACAGTTACCGGAAATGTTTAGTTGCAGTGATTGCTGCACAAGGGGGTCACACCAGATACTGAAAGCAAAGGTTCACATACAACCCCGATTCCAAAAAAGTTGGGACAAAGTGCAAATTGTAAATAAAAATGGAATGCAATAATTTACAAATCTCAAAAACTGATATTGTATTCACAATAGAACATAGATAACATATTGTGGCAGCGGGGGCATGGTCAAGCGCCAGTCTGTGACAGGAGGGCGGAGTCAGGGAAGGTAAGTGGCAGAATCACTACACCTGATGGCAATTAACCTGTGTTTGTGTGTGTCTTCCCAGTGACCACGCCCTATTTAAGGAGGGAGAGTGAGAGCGGAAGGGAGCTTCCCCAGACGAGACTACAGTGTGTGTGTCTCTGTCTCTCTGATTGCTTATTTAATTGTCAGACTGAAAAGTGCGTCAATAAAGCCTCCTGTTTACCCTGATCTCTGTCCTGCCATCCTCTGTGCTCCACCCACACGCAGGGAACATTTACAGTGGTGCCAAAACCCGGGAAAAGTGGAGCACCAACCAAGCAGCCCCATGGAATCCTCACCGTTCGCCGACCTGGTCCATGCCCTCGCCACGGCTCAGCAAAGCCAGCACCAGGCGCTCGTCACACTCCGGAAGGAACAAGAGCGGCGCTTCGAAGCCCTGGTGCTGGCCCAGCAGGAAGACCGTGAGGCGTTCCGGCACCTCCTCGCGTCGGCGGGGTCCACCAGCGCTCCGGCCGCAGGCCCGTCTCCCCTCACTGTCACCAAGATGGGCCCACAGGACGACCCCGAGGCGTTCATCACACTGTTTGAACAGGTCGCAGAAGCCTCGGGGTGGCCGATGGAGCAGCGCACAGCGCGCCTTCTCCCCCTCCTAACGGGAGAGGCACAGCTGGCCGTGCAACAGCTCCCTGCCGACCGCCGGCTGGCCTACGCGGACCTTTGCCGGGCCGTCCTCCAGCGTGTGGGACGCACACTAGAGCAACACTGCCAGCGCTTCCGCGCTCTGCGATTGGAGGAAGTCGGCCGGCCGTTCGCGTTTGGCCAGCAGCTCCGGGACGCCTGCTGGCGGTGGTTGAGGGCCAACGATTGCGACGCCGAGGGGATCATCGACCAGGTGGTGCTGGAACAGTTCATCACCTGCTTACCAGCAGGAACCACGGAGTGGGTCCAGTGCCACCGCCCGGCGTCGCTGGATCAGGCAGTCGAGCTGGCAGAGGATCATTTGGCGGCTGTTCCGGCGGCAGGACAGCAGATGATGTCAACCCTTCTCTCCTCTTCTCTCTCTCTCTCTCTCTTCCTCCTTCTGTGTCCCGTCCTCGCCCCATTCCCCCACCGCGGAGACGGGGGCCGGCTCCACCCCAGCAGGCCCGCCGTACCCGCGGTGCCCTCCCGTTTCTCCCTTCGGTGTCTGTCTCTCCCCCCCCTCAGGTGAGTGAGCCCCAGAACAGAGGGAAAGCCCGGGCCGGTTTGCTGGCACTGCGGGGAGCCGCGCCACCTTCAACAACAGTGCACGGCAATGGAAGTGGGCGCGGTGGTTCGGATCCCCGACGCGCCAGAGGCCGCCCTTGATTGGGCCGGAGCGTATCGCATACCGGTGAGTATCCAAGGGGATACATTTCAGGCGTTGGTGGATTCTGGTTGTAACCAGACCTCAATTCACCAAAGCCTGGTGCAAAACGAGGCATTGGGGGAAGCACAGGGGGTGAAGGTGTTGTGTGTGCACGGGGATGTTCACCGCTACCCTTTGGTGTCGGTCCACATTTTTTTCAGAGGGGAAAAATTGATAGTGAAGGCGGCGGTTAATCCTCGCCTTACCCATTCTTTAATTTTGGGGACTGATTGGCCGGGATTTCGGGGTTTAATGACATGCCTAGTAAAGAGTGGGTCCTGCCATTTGACAGGGGGAGGTCCCGGTGTCGCTTTGGCGGGAGCAACTGTCACAGAGCCGTCTACATCATCTCCACGTCAGAGTGAGGAGCCGCCGGCTCCTCCTCTCTCTATTGGGGAATCCCTCGTGGATTTCCCATTAGAACAATCGCGAGACGAGACTCTGCGACATGCGTTTGACCAAGTGAGAGTAATCGATGGTCAAACGCTCCAGCCGAATGCCACCCCGTCCTTCCCCTACTTCGCAGTTATGAAGGATAGATTATACCGAGCGATGCAGGACACTCAAACTAAAGAGCGAGTCACGCAGCTTTTAATTCCGAAGAGCCGCCGGGAATTGGTATTCCAGGCTGCTCACTTTAATCCCATGGCTGGACACTTAGGGCAGGATAAGACACTAGCCCGAATAATGGCCCGATTCTATTGGCCGGGGATTCGCGGCGATGTTCGTAGGTGGTGTATGGCATGCCATGAATGCCAGTTAGTAAATCCAGCGGGCATTCCAAAAGCGCCTTTGCGCCCTCTTCCGTTAATCGAGACCCCGTTTGAGAGAATTGGGATGGATCTCGTCGGGCCATTAGATCAGTCAGCACGAGGGTACCGCTTTATATTAGTTCTGGTGGACTATGCAACGCGATACCCGGAAGCAGTGCCTCTGCGCAATATCTCAGCACGCAGTATTGCAGAGGCGCTGTTCCGCGTCATCTCCCGAGTTGGAATCCCGAAAGAGATTCTGACTGATCAAGGCACTACATTTATGTCACGAACACTACACGAACTGTATGGGTTATTGGGGATTAAGCCGATCTGCACCAGTGTGTATCACCCACAAACGGACGGTTTAGTGGAATGGTTCAACCGCACCCTCAAAAATATTATTAAAAAATTCATAAGTGAGGACGCACGTAATTGGGATAAGTGGCTCGAGCCCTTGTTGTTCTCAGTGCGAGAGGTCCCCCAAGCCTCCATGGGGTTCTCCCCATTCGAATTATTATATGGGCGTAAGCCGCGCGGCATCCTGGATGTGCTGCGGGAAAATTGGGAGGAGGGACCTTCACAAAGCAAAAACGAAATTCAATACGTTATGGACCTGCGTGCAAAACTCCACACGCTCACCCACCTAACTCAGGAGAATTTGCGGCAGGCCCAGGAACGGCAAGCCCGCCTGTACAACAAGGGTATGCGCCATAGAGAGTTCACTCCGGGAGATAAGGTACTCATACTGTTGCCCATGTCGAGCTCCAAATTGATCGCCAAGTGGCAAGGACCCTTTGAGGTCACCTGGCGAGTCGGGGACGTCAACTATGAGGTGAGGCGAATGGACAGGGATGGGGCGCTACAGATTTACCACCTCAATCTGCTTAAACTCTGGAACAAGGAGGTCCCCGTGGCGTTGGTGTCGGTGGTTCCGGAGAAGGCGGAGCTGGGGCTGGAGGTTCAAAAAGGGGCATTGGCATCACGTACCTCTCCGGTCCCCTGTGGAGACCACCTCTCCCCGACCCAACTCACAGAGGTCGCCCAGTTGCAGACCGAGTTTTTGGATGTGTTCTTGCCCCTGCCCGGCCGCACTAACCTCATAGAGCACCACATAGAGATGCCCCCGGGGGTGGCAGTGCGTAGCCGCCCTTACAGGCTACCCGAACACAAAAAAAAGGTGGTTCGGGAAGAACTTCAGACCATGCTCGAAATGGGCATCATCGAGGAGTCCCACAGTGACTGGAGCAGCCCGGTGGTCTTGGTACCCAAGGCCGACGGGTCAGTCCGGTTCTGTGTGGACTATAGAAAAGTCAACGTGGTGTCTAAATTCGATGCGTACCCAATGCCTCGTGTTGATGAGTTGCTCGATCGACTAGGCATGGCTCGCTTTTATTCGACACTGGATTTGACGAAGGGATATTGGCAGATCCCCTTGACTCCATTATCCCGGGAAAAAACAGCCTTTTCCACACCGTTCGGCTTGCACCAATTCGTCACACTTCCTTTTGGGCTGTTTGGGGCGCCCGTTACGTTTCAGCGGCTGATGGACAGTGTCCTCCGCCCCCACGCCACCTATGCGGCCGCATACCTCGATGATATCATCACTTATAGTAATGACTGGCAGCGGCACTTACAACACCTGAGGGCCGTCCTTAAGTTGCTGAGGCGAGCGGGTCTCACAGCCAACCCGAAGAAGTGTGCGATTGGGCGGGTGGAAGTACGGTATCTGGGCTTCCACTTGGGCAACGGGCAGGTGCGTCCCCAAATTAACAAAACAACAGCAATTGCGGCCTGCCCGAGGCCCAAGACCAAAAAGGGGGTGAGACAGTTCCTGGGGCTGGCTGGCTACTATCGTAGGTTTATACCTAATTATTCGGACGTCACCAGCCCGCTGACTGATCTCACTAAAAAGGGGGCACCAGATCCGGTCCAGTGGACGGAGCAATGCCAGCGGGCTTTCTCTGAGGTAAAGGCTGCACTGTGTGGGGGGCCACTATTACACTCCCCTGACTTTTCTCTCCCTTTTGTGTTGCAGACCGACACGTCGGACAGAGGGCTGGGGGCGGTTTTGTCCCAGGAGGTGGAGGGGGAGGACCGCCCCATCCTGTACATTAGCAGGAAGCTGTCAGTGCGTGAGGGGCGCTACAGCACAATTGAAAAAGAGTGTCTAGCGATCAACTGGGCGATCCTCGCCCTCCATTACTACCTGCTGGGGTGCCCTTTCACCCTCTGGTCGGACCACGTGCCCCTCCAGTGGCTCCACCGCATGAAGTATGCCAATGCGCGGATCACCCATTGGTATCTGGCACTCCAACCCTTCAATTTCAAGGTGGTCCACAGGCCGGGGGCACAGATGGTCGTGGCGGACTTCCTCTCCCGTCAAGGGGGGGGGGGGGAGTCGGCTGCACGCCGGACGGCCGCCCGGCCTGAGTCGGGCGGTGGGGGTATGTGGCAGCGGGGGCGTGGTCAAGTGCCGGTCTGTGACAGGAGGGCGGAGTCAGGGAAGGTAAGTGGCAGAATCACTACACCTGATGGCAATTAACCTGTGTTTGTGTGTGTCTTCCCAGTGACCGTGCCCTATTTAAGGAGGGAGAGTGAGAGTGGAAGGGAGCTTCCCCAGACGAGAGTACAGTGTGTGTGTTTCTGTGTCTCTGATTGCTTATTTAATTGTCAGACTGAAAAGTGCGTCAATAAAGCCTCCTGTTTACCCTGATCTCTGTCCTGCCGTCCTCTGTGCTCCACCCACACGCAGGGAACTTTTACACATATCAAATGTCAAAAGTGAGACATTTTGAAATTTCATGCCAAATATTGGCTTATTTGAAATTTCATGACAGCAACACATCTCAAAAAAGTTGGGACAGGGGCAATAAGAGGCTGGAAAAGTTAAAGGTACAAAAAAGGAACAGCTGGAGGACCAAATTGCAACCCATTAGGTCAATTGGCAATAGGTCATTAATATGACTGGGTATAAGAAGAGCATCTTGGAGTGGCAGCGGCTCTCAGAAGTAAAAGATGGAAAGAGGATCACCAATCCCCCTAATTCTGCGCCGACAAATAGTGGAGCAATATCAGAAAGGAGTTCGACAGTGTAAAATTGCAAAGAGTTTGAACATATCATCATCTACAGTGCATAATATCATCAAAAGATTCAGAGAATCTGGAAGAATTTCTGTGCGTAAGGGTCAAGCCCGGAAAAACATACTGGGTGCCCGTGATCTTCGGGCCCTTAGACAGCACTGCATCACATACAGGCATGCTTCTGTATTGGAAATCACAAAATGGGGTCAGGAATATTTCCAGAGAACATTATCTGTGAACACAATTCACCGTGCCATCCGCCGTTGCCAGCTAAAACTCTATAGTTCAAAGAAGAAGCCGTATTTAAACATGATCCAGAAGTGCAGACGTCTTCTCTGGGCCAAGGCTCATTTAAAATGGACTGTGGCAAAGTGGAAAACTGTTCTGTGGTCAGACGAATCAAAATTTGAAGTTCTTTATGGAAATCAGGGATGCCGTGTCATTCGGACTAAAGAGGAGAAGGACGACCCAAGTTGTTATCAGTGCTCAGTTCAGAAGCCTGCATCTCTGATGGTATGGGGCTGCATTAGTGATTGTGGCATGGGCAGCTTATACATCTGGAAAGACACCATCAATGCTGAAAGGTATATCCAGGTTCTAGAGCAACATATGCTCCCATCCAGATGACGTCTCTTTCAGGGAAGACCTTGCATTTTCCGACATGACAATACCAAACCACATACTGCATCAATTACAGCATCATGGCTGCATAGAAGAAGGGTCCGGGTACTGAACTGGCCAGCCTGCAGTCCAGATCTTTCACCCACAGAAAACATTTGGCGCATCATAAAATGGAAGATACGACAAAAAAGACCTAAGACAGTTGAGCAACTAGAATCCTACATTGGACAAGAATGGGTTAACATTCCTGTCCCTAAACTTGAGCAACTTGTCTCCTCAGTCCCCAGACGTTTACAGACTGTTGCAAAGAGAAAAAGGGGATGTCTCACAGTGGTAAACATGGCCTTGTTCCAACTTTTTTGAGATGTGTTGTTGTCATGAAATTTAAAATCACCTAATTTTTCTCTTTAAATGATACATTTTCTCAGTTTAAACATTTGATATGTCATCTATGTTCTATTCTGAATAAAATATGGAATTTTGAAACTTCCACATCATTGCATTCCGTTTTTATTTACAATTTGTACTTTGTCCCAACTTTTTTGGAATCGGGGTTGTACTTTTGCCACTCACAGATATGTAATATTGGATCATTTTCCTCAATAAATAAATGACCAAGTATAATATTTTTGTCTCATTTGTTTAACTGGGTTCTCTTTATCTACTTTTAGGACTTGTGTGAAAATCTGATAATGTTTTAGGTCATATTTATGCAGAAATATAGGAAATTCTAAAGGGTTCACAAACTTTTAAGCACCACTGTAGGCCAGATTGTTGAGAGGAATTTCCAATTTTACCTTCAGCTGCCAGCCACAGTCTGGTTCTCTCAACCTTGCGATCTTCTTTTAAATTCTTGAGCCTTTCTAGCTCTAATAAATTATCATTTTCTCTCTCTTGAGCCTCCCATCTTTCTAGTTCAATTTCGTTCTCCAATTTCTTTTGCGCAATTTCATTTTCCAATTTCTTTTGTGCCAATTTCTTTTGCGCAATTTCTTGCTCCAATGTATTTTTCTCCAATTCTAATTTCTTTTGTTCCAGTTGCATTTCAAATTGCATTTTCATTAATTCTCTTTGCCGTTCAAATGTTATTTCGTTGAATTTAACAGGTTGCATATTTGAAATAGGAGGATTTTCTGAAAATGGTACACCCAGATCACTTGGCTCCCGCAGAGTACCATCAGGCAGCACCTGCTTGTCTTTTAAACATTCCCGAATAAAATCTACAAGCTATTCTTTCTTTGCAGATTTTGGCAATGTCAATTCAATTAAATAATGGTCAGCCACCTTAACCAACTGGTCCTTCGTTAAAGCTACCAACAAACTTTCGGATGGAACAGACAAAAAAAATCTTCTAATGTACTCATCGCGTAATCTTCCAATCACCAATCAATGATGAAAAGTGTACACCAATCAAATAAACAAAACAAACTTCCAGATCAGACTTCCAGAATAACTTTACCAACCAAATACAAACAACTATCCAAAGTGGATGCAGCACAAGCAACAGGACAACTTAAACTGTGGTGCTTCCCCCTAAACATTTACCCCCTACCTATACTAACCTGTCTGTAGTGGGTAGAGAGTTTTTGCCATGGTAAGGCTGCTGACCTCTCTACGGCTAGCAGGTAGACTGCCAAATTCCTTACCTGCATCCTTCGTCCAGAGGACACATAGAGTAGACTCACTGAGAGACGCAAATCACCATGTGTATAACTGGAGAAGCGATCAAATGGGGTAGAGTCAGTGGGCTCACCTTGACTTGAATTGACTCAGGCAGGCTGGCCACTTCAGGCTTGTGTCCTCTAAGGGAAGATGGTAGTCACTGTGCCCTTAACCGTTCCGGCAGTTGTCTAGGTGTTGTAGACTGTAGCCTCTACGCCTACTAGGTAACTCGCCCAATACCTAGTTTTCCATATTCTGATGGATGGCCTCCAGACACTCTTGATGTTGATGTAGATAGCATGCAATGACTCATCCCAGTCAATTGGCAATATGGTACCTCCATGCTTCACTCATACAGTGGTATGCAAAAGTTTGGGCACCCTGGTCAAAATTGCTGTTACTGTGAACAGTCAAGCAAGTTGAAGATGAAATGATCTCCAAAAGGCATAAAGTTAAAGGTGACTCATTCCCTTTATATTTTAAGCAAAAACAATTTTTTTTATTTTCATCTTTTACATTTTCAAAATGACAAAAAAGGAAAAGGGCCCGAAGCAAAAGTTTGGGCACCCTGCATGGTTAGTACCTAGTAACACCCCCTTTTGGCAAGTATCACAGCTTGTAAACACTTTTTGTAGCCAGCTAATAATCTTTCAGTTCTTACCTGGGGGATTTTCACACATTCGTCCTTGCAAAAGGCTTCCAGTTCTACAAGTTTTTTGGGCTGTCTTGCATGTACTGCTCTTTTGAGATCTATCCACAGATTTTCAATGATGTTTCGGTCAGGGGACTGTGAGGGCCCGGGCAAAACCTTCAGCTTGTGCCTCTTGAGGTATTCCATTGTAGATTTTGAGGTGTGTTTTGGATCATCGTCTTATTGTAGAACCCATCCTCTTTTTAGCTTCAACTTTTTTACATATGGTGTGATGTTTGCTTCCAGAATTTTCTGGTATTTATTTGAATCCATGCTTCCCTTGACCATTGAAATGTGCCCTGTGCCACTGGCTGCAACACAATCCCAAAGCATGCTCGATCCACACCCATGCTTCAGAGTTGGAGAGGTGTTCTTTTCCTGGAATTTGGCCCCCTTTTTTCTCCAAACATACCTTTGCACATTGTGGCCAAAAAAGTTATATTTTGATTTCATCAGTCCACAGGACTTGTTTCCAAAATGCATCAGACTTATTTAGGTGTTCATTTGCAAACTTCAGATGCTGAATTTTGTAGCTAGGATGCAGGAAAGGTTTTCTTCTGATGACTCTTCCATGAAGGTCATATTTGTTCAGGTGTCGCTGCATAGTAGAACAGTGCACCACCACTCCAGAGTCTGCTAAATCTTTCTGAAGGTCTTTTACAGTCAAACAGGGGTTTTTATTTGCCTTTCTAGCAATCCAACAAGCAGTTCTTTCAGAAAGTTTTCTTAATTTTCCAGACCTCACCTTGATCTCCACTGTTTCTGTTAACTGCCATTTCTTAATAACATTACAATCTGAGGAAACAGCTACCTGAAAACACTTTGCTACGTTCTTGTAGCCTTCTCCTGCTTTGTGAGCATCAATTATTTTATTATTCAGAATGCGAGGGAGTTGCTTAGAGGAGCCCATGGCTGTTGATTTTAGGGACAAGTTTGAGGAGTCAGAGAATTTATACAGCTTTGAAATCTGCATCATCTGACCTTTCCTAATGAAGAATTTGAACAAACCACAGCTCAATAAGCTAATTAAGGCCTGGAACCTTGGTAAAAGTTAACTGAGAACTCAAATGTATTGGGGTGCCCAAACTTTTGCATGGTGTTCCTTTTCTTTTTTCACTCTCCAATTGTACAAAACAAAAATAATACACAAATCTTGCAGAAAACACTGAAAAGAAATGTGTCATCTTTACTTTTATGCCTTTTGGTGATCAGTTCATCTTCTGCTCACTTAACTATTCACAGTAACAGACATTTTCAGTAAGGGTGCCCAAACTTTTGCATGCCACTGTATGCGGGTTGGCGTGCCGTGGACCTCAGCACAGTTGTTGGGGCATGGAACCTGATGGACTGATTTTCATCTGGCCCCTATCCCAAAACCAACTCTGGGAAGGTTGAACCTACCGGGGACCCGAAGGCCCCCGCCAGTATGAGCCATTGGGGTCATAGGAGGCACACAAGCTACTACACCATGACAAGGTATCAGTCCAAGCAGTAGGCACAGCAAAGAACCAGCAAGGCACAGCAAACATGTCAGTCTTAGATGACATTCCCCAGGAGGAGGTCATCCAGGAGCTTGATCATGACCCAACTCTGGATGAAGTTGAAAAGGCATTGCAACAGTTTAAACCAGGTAAAGCACCAGGTCCAGATGGCATTCCTGCAGAAGTCTTGAAGGCTTCAGGACCCATTCTCTTAAATGAACTGCACAAACTACTGCTGACTATATGGGCAGAAGAAAGGGTGCCAAAAGAGTTAAAGAATGGCATAATCGTCAAGCTGTTCAAGAAGAACTGTAATTTTACTTGTGGTAATTACCATGGCATAACACTGCTAGGCATGGTCGGAAAGCTATATGCATGCGTCATCCTCAACAGGATTTGGCCGTCAATTACTCCATTCATCCCTCAGGCACAGTGCAGTTTTCAACCAGGACACTCCACCATAGACATGATGTTTGCCCTCAGCCAATTACTGGAGAAAAGCCGTGAACAACACCAAGAATTGCACCTGATATTTGTTGATCTTGTCAAGGCATTTGACACTATAAACAGAGAAGTCCTGTGGCAACTACTACTGCGTATCGGAATACCACCGAAAGTAGTTAACATCATCCGCAGTTTCCATGAAGGAATGCAAGCCCAGGACTTAGTAGACGGGGATATGACTGAATCTTTTGAGGTTTCATCTGGATTGAGGCAAGGCTGTGTCTTGGCACCACCGCTGTTTATCCTCTACTTCTCCTTTGTGTTACACCACACCCACAACTCAATGGAGAACTTTGGAACAGATATCAGATATAAACTTGATGGCCAGTTGTTCAATCTCAGGTGACTAAAGACCAAATCTACCAAGGTTGCGAGGTTGGATGATTTCCTATTTGCAGATGATGCTGTCCACAGTACAAGAACAGCTCAATCACTTAAAAATGTGGCCACCACCGTCAATAGGGCATGCAGCGACTTTGGTCTTACAATCAGTAAGCCAAAAACAGAAGTGATGCACTTCCTGCAAAATGATGGTGTCCAACCTATTACCATCAACGATCATCAGCTAACACAGGCAAAGAGCTTCACTTACTTACGTGGTGAACTAACTGTTGATGTGTCATTGGATGCAGAAATCAAGAGATGACTGGCCAGAGGAGCAGCTGCATTTAAGTCACTCACAACCAGATGCTGGAACCAGAGAGGCTTGACTATAACAACCAAAATGGGAGTGTACAAAACCATGGTATTGCCCTGTCTTTTGCATGGGAGCGAAACATGGAGCACTCTCACCCCACACATCCATCTATTAGAAATGTTCCATCAAAGATCACTGAGGCAAATTCTGAAGATCCAGTGGTGGCACCACATTACCAACACAGAAGTGCTATAAAATGCCAAGACAACAACTATAGAGACCATGGTATGCAGCAACCACCTCTGTTGGTTAGGGCACGTCTGCAGGATGTCTGATTACAGAATCCCAAAGCAGCTTCTCTTTGGAGAGCTTGCCCATGGAATTAGATCTCGTGGACACCCCAAGAAGCAGTGGAAAGACTGCGTGAAAGAGGATTTAACCATATTTGGCATTGGTGATGACTGGTATAACACCACAGCTGACAGATCTGTGTGGAGAGACCACATTCACAGTGGAAACATGGGCGCAGATAGAGGGTGGGACGGGTGGGATTCGTCCCACCCAGATTTCAATTCACTTCGTTCGGTCCCCCCCACTTATAGGGAGGAAAAAACGTCTATGCTGTCTTTCTTTGCATAAGGCAAACCTCACGGAAAAATCAAAAGACTAATTACCATTCGGTTTATGCACGGCACGGCAGTGTATACATAGTTGCAACAATTCACATAAAACAAAACAAAGACTGATATTCGGTTGGTTGAGCTGCGCAGACTGCACAGGTTGCAAGCTCGAGCTTGGTTGCTATGGTAACCCACAAGAAGTTTGACAGGCATATCGGGGTTGGGGTTGGTTTGCTGGCAGCTTTGTCCCCCCCAGTTCAAAAAACGTATCTGCGCCCCTGAGTGGAAAGACCTTGTCTGAGATGAGGCTACAACGGCGCATGGAAGAGAGACGTCAGTGGCACCACTGAAGAGCCACCCTTGCTCAGAGATGATGGGGACTATAAGTAAGCATACTAACCTGCCTTCACACTGAGCCCAAGAACTGAGGATCATTCACTCACTGATATCATTGGAGTCGTACTGCTCCAACAAAAAGTCAATTCAGCAGGTGCTCCACGGTGGTGCCCTCTGTCCAGGCTCCAGTGACACTCCAGCCTAACCCAAATGCAAAAGCGCTCTAAAATGGGGATAAACATAAGCTCCACAATTTGTCATCCTGCTAAGCCACAAACACACGTTGCAAAACAAAATGGTTGGACTAATAATGCTCAAATCTGCGTGCAAATACTCCTCAATTTACCCCAAACTAAAGCCTTAACACGAAACAATCAATATGACTCTCCCACAAAACAAACACTCGCCAAAAACCAGTAGACCCAGTTTACACTTCATTCATAAATATGCGCCAATGATGTAGCTCAATACTACACTACACTCTACCATAGCCAGCAGTGGGAATTAAAGTAGCCTACTCACAAAAATTCTGGATCAAACATCCCACACAAGCCCCCATATGTCATAACCACTTGGCTCTTAGTGGAAACAACATAAAAAGGGGAGACCAAACCAATATTACATTTTAAATCCATGATAATTTATTAAAGTCATCATCATCAGGGATCACTTGATAGCAAGTAAGATTGTCCACCAAGAAAATGTTTAGATTTTATGCACCCACAGGTGACTGAACAGTCCAATGCGGGAGGTGCACAGCCTTCCGCAAACGTGGCTTTTATTAGCGGCAGTGAGCAGTAAAGGTGCCTTTTCCCTCTCCTTGCACAGCAAACATTTCTCCAGGACCTTGGTTCACCCTTCTAGCTCAAAGTGGGACACACCCTCATGGACGGCCTTTCGCCAACCAGATCCGCTAATACCAGCATCCTCCCAGTTGTTAACACTAATACCACTGGACTTTAGAGATGCTTTCAAGTTATCCTTAAAATGCTTCCTTTGTCCTCCCCTCGATCTTGCTCCAAAGCCAAGTTGGCTGAATAAAAGCTGCTTGGGAAGGTGAGAGTTGTCCATTCGTAAGAGATGTCCTGACCAACAAAGTTGATTTTGCATCACCATGGCTTCAATACTGGTGCATTTGGACTCTTCCAGGATACTGACATTTGTTCGTCGATACTTCCAGTTGACACTCAGGATATGGCGGAGGCAGCATTGATGGTATTTCTCAAGGGCCTTCACATGCCGTTGATAAGTAGTCCAGGACTCCGAGCCATACAGAAGTGTTGGTAGAACAACAGCTTTATATACTAGAATTTTGGTGTCAGTTCGTATACCTCTCTCATCAAAGACTCTCTCCCGCAGCCAACCAAAGGCATAGCTGGCAGCTTGAAGACGATGTTGGATCTCAGCATCAATATCTGCCTTGGGTGAGAGGATGCTGCCCAAGTAGGAGAAACTCTGTACATTGTGTAGGACAGTCTCTTTGATCTTAAGGGATGGACAGGTAAGAGTTTGAACTGGAGCTGGCTGAAAAAGAACCTCTGTTTTCTTCACATTTATAGAAAGGCCAAGTATCTGGTAGGCATCATCAAAGGTGTTCAGAATCGCTTGTAGATCTTCTTCTGAGGTGGCACAGATACAATTGTCATCAGCATACTGAAGTTCCACCACCGATGTATGACTGGTCTTGGTCTTCGCCTTAAGCCTGCTTAGACTGAATAAACCACCATCCATTCTGTAGACAACTTTTATCCCACCTGAGATTATGTTCTTCACTAGGTGTATAATAGCTGCTACAAAAATGGAAAACAAAATGGGTGCAATCACACAGCCTTGCTTTATGCCCGTTTTCACCTCGAAAGGCTCGCTATTGGCAGTGTTGTTTAGGACTCTGGTGGTCATGTTATCATGGAGAAGTCTAACAATACAAATAAATTTCTCAGGACATTCATACTTGGCCAAGATTTTCCATTAGGCTACATGGTTGACTGAATCGAAGGCCTTTGTGAGGTCTATAAAGGCCATGTAGAGTGGCTGATGTTGTTCAGGACACTTCTCTTGCAGCTGACGCATGGTGAAGATCATATCAATAGTTCCTCAGTTAGCCCGAAAACCACACTGTGATTCCGGAGAAACTTTTCCGCATGGGGATGTAGATGGTTGGCAAGAATCCGAGCGATGACTTTGCCAGCAATAGCAAGTAGCGAAATGTCACGATAATTTCCACAGTCCAATTTATCTCCCTTCTTGAAGATTTTGATGATTTCAGCATCCCTTAGGTCCAGAGCAATCTTCTGTCTCTGTCAGATGAAAAGAATGAGCTGATGGAGACAACAGGTAAGTTCTTCTCTCCTGAGTTTAAAGATCTCTGCTAGTATTCTGTCACCACCGGGGGCCTTTCCATTCTTTAACTGACTGATGGCAGTTTTGACTTCAGCAAGGCAAGGTTCTAGTCCAAGCTCAACAGTCACAGGCAGCTGAGGGATCTCTAGGTATATAGATTCATCTACCAGTGATTTGCAGGTTTAGGAGATTTTGAAAATGCTCCTTCTAATGGCGGTTGATGCTCTCATCATCCTTAAGGAGAGTGCTGTCCTTATCTTTCACAGGAGCTGTGCCACATGTGCTAGGACCGGCGATTGCCTTTGTGGCATTAAAAAAGCCACAACTATCATGACTATCCACAAGATCTTGAATCTCTTTGGCTTTGTCAGCCCACCATTGGTCCTTAATCTGGTGGATTAGCCTTTGGGCCTTGGCTTTAATGGTCTGATGAGCCTTCTTCTTGACCTCATTTCTTGGGTCACGCTGCCAGGCACAGAAGGCCTTCCTCTTTTCTTGAATAAGATCTCTAGTCAAGTCAAGTCAAGTTTATTTGTATAGCGCTTTTAACAATAAACATTGTTGCAAAGCAGCTTTACAGAATTTGAACGACTTAAAACATGAGCTAATTTTATCCCTAATCTATCCCCAATGAGCAAGCCTGTGGTGACGGTGGCAAGGAAAAACTCCCTCAGATGACATGAGGAAGAAACCTTGAGAGGAACCAGACTCAAAAGGGAACCCATCCTCATTTGGGCAACAACAGACAGCATGATTATAATATTAACAGTTTTAACATGAAGTCAGTTTTGTTGATGTTATAAACTCTTCATTGATGGAAACTTGAGTGCAAAACTATTCATGACAACTGCAACCCTAAAGTTAGCAAGTCAACTGTAGTCCTCAGCCATAAAAGCATTACTGTAAGAGTCCAGAGCGTCCTCCAGGTGTGACTTTCAACTGTCCTCATGGGGCCATCCTCCACAGGAGCGATGTGATGAGACTCCGACCACACACAGGGCACCAGGATGGATCAAGCAGGTCCGAGGAGCAGAAGAGGTCAGCATCTCAATCCCAGGACCAACATGTAACTCAGAGGGACAGATTTGGGGGGAGGGGGAGAGAGAGGGAGAGAAAACACAGGTTGTTAGGTATGCCCAATGTCACCTGAATAAGTAGGAACAGTATACATATTGCACTGATTACAAGCAGGGACTCCAGCAACTAACTATGACAGCATAACTAAAAGGGGAGAGCCAGAAGGTGACACAGGCATGAGGGAGCCCCAGGCCATAAAGCAGCAGCCACTACACCGTCAACAAACTCAAGTGAGCAAGCAAGTGGGGACTGACAGCATCCATACATCCCAGTTTACCAAAACACTCTATGGACCCTCCAGATTTACACCTTTACCTCATAAACACCATTAACACAAGGCTTGACTAAACAGATATGTTTTCAGCCGAGACTTAAACACTGAGACTGTGTCTGATTCCCGAACATTACTTGGAAGGCTGTTCCATAACTGTGGGGCTTTGTAAGAAAAGGCTCTGCCCCCTGATGTAGCCTTCACTATATGAGGTACCAGCAGATAGCCTGCACCTTTTGATCTAAGTAGGCATGGTGGGTCATAGAGGAGCAGAAGTTCACTCAGGTACTGTGGTGAGAGACCATTCAGTGCTAGATGTCTAATAGCCTTGTCATTTTCATCAAACCAATCTTGGTGTTTCCTGCTACTATAGCCTATGGTTTCTTCACTGCTTGAGAGAATGGCTGCTTTTAGCTTGTTCCAGTATTCTTCCACTTCATCATATTGTATGGATTGAAGGCATTGGTGGAGGGACTGCTGCAGTTCATTGTGCACTTCATGATCTTTCAGTTTCTCAACATTAAGTCTCCTTCTGGGTCGTTTTACCATTTTCTGTCTCCGTCAGTGGATATTCAGAGATATGGTGGAGCGAACGAGCCGATAATCAGTCCAACAGTCATCTGCACTGGTGATTGCTTTGGTAATAAGGACCTCCTTCTGAGCACATGCATGGATAATAACATAGTCGATTAAATGCCAATGGTTTGATCTAAGGTGTTGCCATGGGGTCTTGAATCTGTTCTTCTGGCAGATGAGCATGTTGATTATGATAAGCTGGTGTTCAACACACAGAGTAAGCAAAAGTATACTGCTGGAGTTACAGTTTCCTACCCCATTCTTGCCAATTGTCCCTTTCCAAAGGTTATAGTTCCTTCCACCCCTGGCATTAAAATCAACTAGGATAATAACTTTATCCTCTTTAGGGATGTTTGTGATGATGGTATCCAGTGTTAAGTAGAAGTCTTCCTTGATCTCGTCCTCAGCATCAAGGGTAGGCGCGTAGGCACATATAATAGTAGCATACTCGTTTTTTGCTAATGTAAGGTGCATCGTCATAACACGTTCATTTACCCAACATGGAAGTTCAGCAAGTAGTTAAATAACTTCACTTCTAATAGCAAAACCTACACTGTGCATCCTTGGCTGGCCTGCAGGTCTGCCTTGCCAGAAAAAGGTGTAGTCACCACCATGTTCTCTCAACTGTCTGGCGCCTGCTCTTCGGGTCTCTTGAAGAGCAGCTATGTCGATATCGAAGCGACTTAGTTCCTGAGATACAAAGGTGGTTCTTCATTTGGGTCGAATGGAGTGGTCTGTGTCATCCAGTAGGGTACGTACATTCAAAGTTCCAAGATTTAATTTGTGGGTTTTTTGACCGCTGAAAGGTGATCCTGCTGGGCGTGGTATTCCAGCCAGGTAGAAGTGGAGCAGACTATTTTTTAAGGCACCTTTTCTAGCCCCCTCCCCACATCAGGGGTGAGTAGAATGGATCCTGAAAAGGGCTGCTCAGTCACAGAGAAAGCTGCTGAAACACTCCTCTACTCCATTCCAAGAGTGAGATGACTGAATCAGACTCTGCCGCCTAATGTGCCAGTCCGAGGCTAGGGACTCCCAGATCTCACTATCCTGTCCCTGTCACCGCTCGCCGGTCGCCGCAGGACTTGGTTAAACATGGTCTTGGTAGACGCTTTATGCGTGAAAATCGAAAGCTGATGCACAACAGCAGACACACAGATACGTCACAGAGAAAGGGTCTGAACTCCAGTGGCAAGGAAACCTCGATGACCGGGGATCTAGACTCTGTTGCAGCCCTCATCCGCCATCCCAGTCAAGAACATGTCTTCATACTGGCCCACTGTTGGGGACTTTGGGGGGTTGCATGCTGGCCGTTGGCTCACAATAAGCTCATCCGCCCTTTGTCAGGTCTTGTTTTTAATCCTGCTGGGTGACATGCCACCCTTTATTAAATACTTTATTAAAGCAAATGCTCATAGAAGTCAGTATATGTAAGGCAAAACTAAAGTGTGGTGAAAATCAGCATAGTGTAATGTAATGCGAAAAAGGGTTGAAGAGAGAGAGGAGAAAAGAGCCGCAGCCAGCCCCAATAGCGACAGGGCCAGGGCAGCAGATCATCCAAGCTATGATGGAGAAACTAGTTTTAAGCTCCCTCCAATCAGCTGCCAATTAGCCATCATGGCCAGCCCAGACAGCTCCCCCTGCAGACCAGTAGGGAGAGAGACTCCAAAATGTCTTAATGTAAAGCCAGGTAGAGTGAGGCGGACCCAGCACAACATAGCTGCTAAAATCCAAACTTTTTTTGTCATTTGTCTGTTGATCTTTTGTTGGTTTGCACCATTCTAACTGTTGTTTCAATAGGAGCTTTCAGACTAAACCAGGGTTCCAGGGTCTCATTTCGAGGAACCGCCCCCTGGTGATCTCCACCAAGAACTACATACCTTCTCACCTTCTCACCCAACTCCTAATAGACCTAACACCGGTCAGCAGATAAGCTTTTTCCATTTTTCCCAATCTTTAAATAATCCGGCTTTCATTACAGAGTCCAGAGATATCAATCTTACTGTGAGCGACTCAGTAAGGTTTTGGATCCATCATTTTCTTGGCCGTCCTACAGGTCTTTTAGTTGTAGGTTTCCAGATGAACCATTTCTTTGGTATTCGTTGGTCCTCCATTCTCATCATATGACTGAACCATCTAAGTTGGACACGCTCCACACCCAATTCTTGTCTAATTTTTTCATTCCTGATTTTGCCGAGTTTGGTTACACCCTTGATCATTCTGAGAACTTTCATCTCCGCCGCCTCCACCCTACTCTTGGTCTTTGATGTAAGGGTTCATGCTTTACAGCTGTAACACAGTACTGGTTGTAGGATGGCCTTTCCTATAGTTTCACTTTTTTGGGTATGCATTTGTCTTTTAGATGGGGGAAGAGCAGGCTCATATTTTTGCTATATTCCTTGATTTGCACCAAAACAGCATTCTCATATGTAGCCTTACTATGAAAAATATTCCCCAAGTATTTAAATTGATTGACTTATTCAGGATGACTCCATCAACTTCCACTTTCATCTTTAAGTTTTTTTTTTTCTGTTTGCATTCACACCACTAGTAAGAATGCTGAAGTGACATAAGCCAGCTTGCGAGCATGATGTTAACAGGAAATGCTAGCAAAGATTTTGAGATTTTGCTTAGACGTGTTGATGTTAAGTGCTAAGTCAAATTTCAACATGCAGGTTACTCTTTTTTTGTGTGTCCCCATCTCCAAACAGGGATGTCATCGTTGTCCTCGATCCACTCGAGTTTGAGTAGGGAGTCATCTCTTTCCTCCTCTTCTTCACCTTCTTTGTTGAGCTTGATAAGCTTGATGTTGCTGAGCTCAACGTTGAGGAGTTTGAACAAAACTGTGAAGACCCAGTCTAGAACGGAAGAGTCTTCTACAATACGGACACGAGAGGGACAGTTCTTCCTGGGTGGAGGCCAACTTCTCTTTCTGTTATCGTTTTCTTTCCTCTGTATATTTCCATATTGAGGCCTCGAATGTTGTCACCACTACAGTCAAGATTTGTCTCCATTGCTGTCAATCTTTGGCCAGGTACACTAGCTGCTAAAGGGAAATTCCTGCCACCAATATATTGCTCTTAATCAAATCTTTGTACCACTTCAAGGGTCTCCCTCTGTGCTGTAATCCAACGGGAAGTTCGCCATAGAAAAGAGGCTTTGACAGGCGCTCATCATCCATTTGGACCCGGTGTCCAGTCCATCTGAGTTGCTGGCACAAGATGAGGGTCTCAATGGAGTCCATATTGACCATCTCCAAGACTGCTGTGTTCATCTTCTTTTCCTCCCAGGAGATCCCCAAGATATACCTCAGACAGCACTGATGGAACTGTTCCAGGGTCTTGATGTGGTGGCAATAGGTGACTTAGCCCTGCTAAGAAGGGCGTGCATTAGGTCAAAGCTCCCCAGTCATAATGGTGGAATGATTCCTCACATCACATGGAAATGCCCAGTCATGCCTCCTTGTTGAGAATCAGGTCTCTCTTCGGAGAGACGGTGCAGTGTGGACTCCCTCAGGGGTGCATTTCCAACCCTCTCATCTTCTGGAGGACCACCACAAGGGATGCAACCTGGGACACCGCTGTTGTTGCAGATCTTTGTGCCATGGATAAATGGGATCCCGGGCCAAGACTGGGAATAGGAAGTCACACCCTTTCCTGATTTCACGTGAACAGTGATTCTCCAACTTCCCTCACAACAAAACATGGACACATCACAAATAATGATCAATTTTTAATTTCTCCTCCATTGTACTTGGGAACAGTTGAATGCAACCACAGTTGAGACAACTGTGTATTGTTTAGAACAGAGCTATGCTAAATTCTGATTGGTTGCTGTGTCACAGCTCATTACCATAAAGTTGCCTGGACTTCAACTTTATTCTGATGCCCCACTATCTAATGGTCATGCCATTGCTCTCCACTGAGAGATGCTGACTCACATAGAAAATGAACAACTTGTGGTCGTTTTGACGCTCTCTCCACATTTATTGTGAATGCAGGGTAAGAACTACAATTGTTCTCAGTTCCTGCAGTGTGGACATGCAAAAATGGGGGAGCTTCCTCCAACAGTTCTAAGAACTATGAAAAACTTCCTCCGGTCAAAAAGAACTGAATCTGTAACTGGAGATGTTTTTTTAGGGCTTTTTTCACCTTTATTGGATAGGACAGTGTAGAGACAGGAAATGAGTGGGAGAGAGAGATGGGGAGGGATTGGGAAATGACCTCGGGTCGGAATCGAACCCAGGTCCCCAGATTTATGGTATGGTGCCTTATCCACCTGAGCCACGATGCCCCCAACTGGAAATGTTTTGTCTGGTTTTGTCATTCATCTGTATTAGAAATACTGTACCTTTCCAATTACTGGTGCAGTCTGTCATGTTTAAATTTGTTTATAGAGCTGTTATAATCATTTCAAAAAGGCAATGGACTTGGCTTGTTTTTTTGTTTACATTTTTCTAGCCTAAAAATGAGCTCCAACCCCAGTTGTGGCTTCTTAAGCTAAAAATTTAATAGACAGAGCTGTGTACATATTTCATGTTGCCTTCTCACACACACTACCGGCCCACCCTGCAAAAAACTCAAAATACTCGAACCATCCACCTCAGTGTTATATAACCTCAAAAAGCCATAATAGCAACACATCTGTGTGTGTTTTCCAGAAAGGTCAGTGCTGTGCCACTGGATGTCAAAACCACCTCCAGTGTCTGAGGTTAAGGAGATGACATAATTCCTGTTATGGAACAAAACATGAGGAGAACAGAGTGTGTATGAATATGGAATATGTCCATGACTAATCCTAAATAGTCAGCAGATGTTTAAACACACACACCTCAGTATCACAGTCCAGTTTTACCTTTTGGTTTGACTAGAAATGAGTCATATTAAGGCTTTGTCACAAATGCAAAAATTACTGAGAGCTATTTAAAGTTTCCTGATTCATGAATGTGGTAAAAGCTTCACAGGTTATTTTCAAACCCAAATCTATAACTAAGAATATCATAAATGTGAAGCAGAATCGTAAAATTAGTTTCTTTCACATTTGGGGAAACTGAGTTTGAGATATGTACGGTATGGAGTAAAAAACAGAATGTGGTGTGCTATGACAGGAAAATAACCAACTTCAGGATGGCAACTGTAACTACACACACACACACACACACACTTTTTGTTGGAAATTCGTAGTTTGAGAAATATGAACACAGACAGAAGGAAAAAGGGACAGACAGAGGAAGAGTGATGGAGGAGTCTTGGTGAATCAGTATTTACTCAGACTAAACATCATTTCACCTCACACACACACACAGTGGTTGTGGGTTGAACTAGAGGTTTGTTGTTTCTTTTCTAAGGCCAAACTGCTAAACACAGACGATTTTTACACCCTCACAGAGAAGGAGGAGCCAGATGGGTCTCTCTCTCTCACAGACACACGGAGTGTCTTAAGCCACTTATCAGGTGCTACATGTCTAAGATGCACAGACACAAAATAACCTCTTTATCAACCACACACACACACACACACACACACATCCAGACCAGACTGAGTAGTTACTACATTCCTAACAGACCCAAGCATGCACACACACACACATCCGTGTGGGAGTTTTTAAAGCCTGTTGGTTTTGGCCGGATGTCAGGTTGGCAGTGAGAACAGGACTATGTGTGTGCGTGCATGTGTGTGTGTGTGTTTGTAGGATGTCCAGCAGACAAACGAATACATTTAGAGGAATGTCAATGCAGTGTGAAACACACACACACACACACTTGTATCCCTATATATTCTGTGTAATAATAATAATAATAATACACTTATTTTTTTACAACACAGAGCTTTAAAGTAAATATTAAAGTAAGACAACTTTTTTCAAATAATAAATAACTTAATAAAGACAATTAATTGTTTGGAACTCCAACACTACTGAGGAGCAGAAACCCTTTTCCACACAAGTGCTCCAGGAAGAGTTGATGAAGATGTGCACATGCTGCCTCCCTTTGTCTTGCTGATAACCGCCATGTCATGGACCGAGCAGGCCATGGTGAAGCCCTGCGGTTGTATGGTTCTGTTCGGGGTGTTAGGGCTTAACCAGGTTTCAGTAAAGCACAGACCACAAGTCCTTTTGTGAGCAAAAACAACTGTGAAGTTCATCCAGTTTGTTCTCCACTGACGGGAGGTTGGCCAGTAGGATGGGGGTCAGGAGGCCAGGGAGCAAAATACTGAGAGAACAACTCGTAGTGTATCACCATCAGACAGCACCATCATGAAATTAGTGTAGCGTGTGAACATGAGGGCTAAATAAGGTTGAAGATTTATTGTGGATGAGAAGACAGAGATCTGGATTAGTCAGAACTCGTTACTTCAGTTAAAACATATGAAAAAAGCAAAATCAATAAATCACGTTAAACTCTTTAGTTAACTTTGTGTTTAGTGGAACAGTGTTATTCTTTATAATAATAATAAGTCTTGCTGGTTATTTTAATAATACACACAATACAGGTTGATTTTTATTTTAAAAATTATTTATCCTTCTGTGAGTGAGTAATACACATGTACACACAAACATACACACAGAGCCACTGATGGAGGCTGATGACAGCGTCAGTAAATATCATTAGAGGAACTAACACACACACACACACACACACACACACACTCACTCACTCACTCTCTCTCGTACTTCTATCTTTGTGGGGACTCACTGACATAATACAGTCCCTGTCCCCTAACCCTAACCATCACAACTAAATGCTTAACCCCACCCCTTACCCTAACCTAAACCCTAAAACCAAAGTCTTACCCCTCAAACAGCCCTTTGAAGAAGTTAGGACCAGACAAAATGTCCTCACTTCCCCCAAAAATGTCCTAACTCTGTTAGTTAAAAATGTGCTCTGGTCTTCAACATGTAACAAAAACACATGTATACACATACACACACACACACACACACACACAGTATCATGGTCCAGTGCTGCCACCTAAAGTCCACAGTGTGTACTGCAGCTATAAAGAGGGTCAGACTGTACCATTACAAAAGCAACACCTGAAATCATTAGATACAGTAAAGTAATAAACACTCAGACTCAAACTAGCATCATTAGCTTTCTTGCTAGTGATCATATTGCAGGAAAGTTGATAAATGAGACATAAAAATGTTCTTAAAACACAGATAACTCAAAAGACTTCATATACTGGGAACCACAAGTTATTAGAACTTTACACCACAACGCTGTTGAATTCTGGACTCTGATTGGTCAGATGATGTTGATTAATTTTATATAACAGCAGCTGTGACAAAAGTGCAGCTGCACATCACAGATTTATATCAATACACTCATTCAAATACGTTATCGTTTCTATAGTAACAGATCTTACAGGCACTTCACATAAAGTAAAACAGACACTTCACATAAAGGGATTTAAAATTGTTGATGTGATGAAGTTTACTGTCGGGGAAATGTGTTTATGTAACATTTATGGAAGGAGTCTCCAGTGTCAGCACTTTGTTAGAGTCAGAGGTGAAGCTGTAACCAAGTTTTCTGGCATCTTCAGCAGAGGACTTTGCAGTTTCTCAGTAACATTTTCTTCATGATCAACACTCGACTATTTATAGCTGCTATAACGTTAAGTGTCAACAGGAACTAACTTCCTACACTAATGCTCCACAAGAATAAACATAATTGCAAATAAATAAATACAAAGTACAACGTCTATGAAGATTCTCAGTCATCCAGGTCATAGTAAACTGTGGGTGGTAAAAGAGAGCAACTGGACTTGCTTGAAGATTCTTGAAGACGTTTCACCTCTCATCCGAAAGGCTTCTTCAGTTCTGTCTGACTAAATAGGGAGTATCAGGTATTTATCCTCTCATGGATGAAAAGCAATCCTAAGGTGTCGTTGAGTCATCCTGTTGGTGTGGGTCACTGGGGGCTGGGTGTGAACGGCCTAGAGAGACGTTGGGGTGGGTCACTGGGGGCTGGGTGTGAACGGCCGAGAGAGATGTTGGGGTGGGTCACTGGGGGCTGGGTGTGAACGGCCGAGAGAGATGTTGGGGTGGGTCACTGGGGGCTGGGTGTGAACGGCCGAGAGAGATGTTGGGGTGATCAATGGCCTGAGGAATTCCCTACATTTCTGGTCTATCTGAGAAACTCAGGAGGATCTTCTACAAACACAACATTCCGGTACATTTCAGACCCAGTAACATCCTGAAGCAGAAACTGATCCACCCTAAGGACAGAATAGCCAGACACAAACAGGACAATGTAGTGTATGCAATTCAGTGCAGTGAGGAATGCACGGACTCATATATTGGGGAAATAAAACAACCGCTTCACAGGTGCATGACTCAACACAGGAGAGCCAGTTCCTCAGGCCAGGACTCTGCTGTCTATCTTCCTCTTAACAACAAAGGACACTTATTTCAGGATTGCAACGTACGCATTTTAGCCACAGAGGATCGTTGGTATGAGCGAGGAGTTAAAGAAGCCATTTTTGTCAACCTGGAACAGCCATCACTGAACAGAGGTGGGGGTCTAAGACTCCATTTACAGTGGGGCAAAAAAGTATTTAGTCAGCCACCAATTGTGCAAGTTCTCCCACTTAAAAAGATGAGAGAGGCCTGTAATTTTCATCATAGGTACACTTCAACTATGAGAGACAGAATGGGGGAAAGGATCCAGGAAATCACATTGTAGGGTTTTTAATGAATTAATTGGTAAATTCCTTGGTAAAATAAGTATTTGGTCACCTACAAACAAGCAAGATTTCTGGCTCTCACAGACTTGTAACAACTTCTTTAAGAGGCTCCTCTGTCCTCCACTCATTACCTGTATTAATGGCACCTGTTTGAACTTATTATCAGTATAAAAGACACCTCTCCACAACCTCAAACAGTCACACTCCAAACTCCACTATGGCTAAGACCAAAGAGCTGTCAAAGGACACCAGAAACAAAATTGTAGACCTACACCAGGCTGGGAAGACTGAATCTGCAATAGGTAAGCAGCTTTGTGTGAAGAAATCAACTGTGGGAGCAATTATTAGAAAATGGAAGACATACAAGACCACTGATAATCTCCCTCGATCTGGGGCTCCACGCAAGATCTCACCCCGTGGGGTCAAAATGATCACAAGAACGGTGAGCAAAAATCCCAGAACCACACAGGGGGACCTAGTGAATGACCTGCAGAGAGCTGGGACCAAAGTAACAAAGGCTACCATCAGTAACACACTACGCTACCAGGGACTCAAATCCTGCAGTGCCAGACGTGTCCCCCTGCTTAAGCCAGTACATGTCCAGGCCCATCTGAAGTTTGCTAGAGAGCATTTGGATGATCCAAAAGAGGATTGGGAGAATGTCATATGGTCAGATGAAACCAAAATAGAACTTTTTGGTAAAAACTCAACTCGTCGTGTTTGGAGGAGAAAGAATGCTGAGTTGCATCCAAAGAACACCAGACCTACTGTGAAGCATGGGGGTGGAAACATCATGCTTTGGGGCTGTTTTTCTGCAAAGAGACCAGGATGATTGATCCGTGGAAAGGAAAGAATGAATGGGGCCATGTATCGTGAGATTTTGAGTGAAAACCTCCTTCCATCAGCAAGGGCATTGAAGATGAAACGTGGTTGGGTCTTTCAGCATGACAATGATCCCAAACACACCGCCCGAGCAATGAAGGAGTGGCTTTGTAAGAAGCATTTCAAGGTCCTGGAGTGGCCTAGCCAGTCTCCAGATCTCAACCCCATAGAAAATCTTTGGAGGGAGTTGAAAGTCCGTGTTGCCCAGTGACAGCCCCAAAACATCACTGCTCTAGAGGAGATCTGCATGGAGGAATGGGCCAAAATACCAGCAACAGTGTGTGAAAACCTTGTGAAGACTTATAACAAAGTATTGAGATGAACTTTTGTTATTGACCAAATACTTATTTTCCACCATAATTTGCAAATAAATTCTTTAAAAATCAGACAGACAATGTGATTTTCTGGATTTTTTTCTCATTTTGTCTCTCATAGTTGAAGTATACCTATGATGAAAATTACAGGCCTCTCTCATCTTTTTAAGTGGGAGAACTTGCACAATTGGTGACTGACTAAATACTTTTTTGCCCCACTGTATCAGCCATCTACAATGCAGTCCTTGACACACTTCCCAGACAACAGAATGCACACCAAAACCCAGCTGTTTTCAGTGACTCACAGGAGGACAGAGAGAACCAACAATCCATTGATCACCCCAACGACTCTCTAGGCCGTTCACACCCAGCCCCCAGTGACCCACACCAACAGGATGACTCAACGACACCTTAGGATTGCTTTTCATCCATGAGAGGATAAATACCTGATACTCCCTATTAGTCAGACAGAACTGAAGAAGCCTTTCGGATGAGAGGTGAAACGTCTTCAAGAATCTTCAAGCAAGTCCAGTTGCTCTCTTTTACCACCCACAAAATACAATGTCATTCTTTAAATCAATAAAAAATGTGGTGGTATAATTGGAATAAAACACTTGAGGACTTACTGTCATGATTTATTAATCACATTGTCCTGTTTCACCCAGAAGAGGACGGGTTTCCTTTTGAGTCTGGTTCCTCAAAAGCTAAGTTTCTTCCTCCTGTCATCTCAGGGAGATTTTCCTCATCACTATTGCCTCCTGTTTGCTCATTAGGGACCTAAATCCGTATTGTAAAGCTGCTTTGTGACAATGTTAAAAGCACAAGACAAATAAAACCAAACTGAACTAAGCACCACTGGAACTTTGTTATTCAGATTCAGCTCAACACTGGGTAAAGGAAGCTCTCCACGTACAAGGGGCTGGTCAATGACTGCAAGCAGTCAGGATGGAGGGCAAAGTGCCTTCCAGTTGAGGTAGGCTGCAGAGGCTTTGTGGCCAGGTCCTTGGCCAGCGCACTGGGGTGTTTAGGCATCGTCGGACAGCAGAAGAGGAGAGCCATCCGCAATACCATCGAAGCGGCAGAGAGGGCCTCAAGATGGCCGTGGCTCAAGAGAGGAGAACCATGGAGTTGTGGTAGCTAGCATGCCATCTGGACACAAGCTGGGGTCTGATCAGCCCTGGCTGGGTCACCTGGATGAGGGTGTATGATGTTGAAAGACCCGAAACACCCAGTGATTCCAGGAATATCACTGACGATGTGTCCAGTTGCATCAGTAGATGTGTTTCCACAGCGGTACACTTAAGTATGCTCAACACTACACATGAAAAGAAAACACAATGCAGGGAAGTATGCGGGGTTTCAGGTTACCAAAACTGTGAAACATGTTACATTGCAATGCATTCAGTACCAGACAGAGAAAGAAGTTCAGAAACAGAATTTGAGAAGTAGGAATAAAGCAGGTGAATATTTGCACTGGAATCAACATTTTTAAATTGTCCCTTCTCATATTATTTTCTTAACACTTGCCACAGAGGAAGGGAGAAAAAGGATGCAAGAAAAGGAAACTAATATAAACATGTTTACCAAACGAGACATTCTTGCTCACTGAAGCTCAATTTTAAGCATCACAATAAATGCAAGTCGCTTTGGATAAAGGCATCTGCCAAATGTAAATGAAAAGCCACTGTACTGAGTTACCGATGCCTTGAGTTCCAGTTGCATTAACTGTACAATAAAATCTGCATACACACTGCAAAAATATCCAAATTAAAATATATAGGCAAAATCAATTAATATTTTGCAGATTTATGACAAAAATAAGATCATTAAGACTATTTCTACACATACGAGGGTACTTCAAAAAAGTTCTCAGCCTCACCTGGAACCAAGGGGTATAACTCCTATTTTGGGGCACCACTGTATACTATGAAGCCTTATATCACTGTCCATAAAACTCAAATGAAAGAAGCAATCAAAGAAAAAAGGACAGGAAAGCTTCAAGCTGGCGTGCTGTTTCTCCAGGACAGTGTGCCTGACCACACAGCACAGGTGGCAGGGGCAGAAGGAGCCAAATGTGGCTTTTAACATATGCACTTAACTCACCCGCCCCGGCTGACCTCTATCTGTTTCCCAAACTGAAATCCCACTTGCATGGTCACCATTTTCAGAATGATGATGAAGTCATCCATGCTGTTGAGGACGATCTGGAACCTCAAGATGTGACCACCTTTCATGAAGGGATAGCGAAGCTTGAACATCGGTGGACGAAGTGCATTGAACTTAAATGAGACTATGCTGAAAAATAGTTTAAGTCCTTCCCACACCATGTGGCGCAGCCGATCTCCACAGCCCTTGGCCTCTCGCCTATTACATAGCTAGGGTTACAGTGGGGGGCTAGTCCTCTGGTAACCACGAGAGTTTAACTCCCCACTCACATCTGTTGTCAGGATAAACAGACGAGGACCCAAGAGCGCAAGTTAAATGTTGATTTTTATTGATAGCAGGGGAAAGGGAGTTGGGAGGATGTGCATGTGTGAAGTTCAGTGGCCGGAAGACTGAGAGGCAGGGATGGCTGGTGGGAGCATGGTGGTGATGTCTGCAGTCTCCCATCCAAGTACTAACCAGGCTTGACCCTGCTTAGCTTCTGAGATCAGACAGGATCAGGCGTTGTCAGAGTAGCATGGCTGTAAGCTGACAGCACTTGGGTTTCAGGCAGTCTCCCAGCAAGCAGTCCCTCAGCAGACAGACAAGACAGCACAACAGGCAGGAGTAAGAGAACAAGCTGGAACACAGAGTCACAGATCAGGTAGCAAGATTAGGGACAGAAATGCAGGGTCAGGTTACCAGGACTGAAGAGTTGACGGAGTCGATGCCTTGAAGATGATCTGACACTGAAGCTTGGGAGGACTGCAGTTTAAATACCCACAGAGGAGGAGCAGGTGATAGGCAACAGCCAATGACAGCTACTGAAAGTTAATAAGGAGGAGGAGTATGCGGGTGTGGCAGGTAATACTGAGTGGAGAGGAGTGGAATTGTTACCTGAAGAGAGGAAAACCACAGGTAGGACCATGACAGAACCCCCCCCCTCAAGGGACGGCTCCAGAAGTCCCTAGGCACAGACCCACCAAGACGGGCGGGAGGAGGGGGAATACCGGTGGAGTGTCAGAATTCCTCTGACCGGTCAGTGTCCATAGCCTCCACACCATCTTCACTGTCGGAAGACTCGGACGCTGGAGCAGGGGTGGCGGCAGGGTCCGGAAGTGGATCCGTATCGTGAGAATCCCTACGTCGACCGGAGGGCTGGTCAGGGTGTAGGCGATAGAAGTCGGCGATGAGGGCCAGATCCAAAATCCTTCCAGCGGGGACCCATGCCCTCTCCTCAGGACCATAACCCTCCCAGTCTACCAAGTATTGGATGCCCCTACCCCTTCGTCGAGAGTGGAGCAGTCGCCGGACCATGTAGACTGGTCCACCATCAATGAAGCGTGGAGGAGGAGGCGGCGGTGTTGCCAGGACCAGGGGGCTCTCGTGCACCGGTTTGAGTTTGGAGACGTAGAAGGTGGGATGTATCTTCATGGTCTTGGGCAGCAGCAGCCAAACTGCCGTGGGACTGATGACCTTCTGTACGGGAAAGGGTCCAATGTAGCGAGGCGCCAATTTGCGTGACTCCACCCGTAGTGGTAGGTCTCGAGCAGACAACCATACCTTCTGGCCGACATGGTAGACGGGTGCAGGGGTCCTCCGCCGGTTAGCCCCAATAGCATAGCTGGTACTAGACTTCAGGAGTGCGGTGCGGGCCTGGGCCTGGGCCCACGTGTGGTGGCAGCGGCGGGCGTAGGCGAGAGCAGATGGGCAGGTGGCTTCTCTCTCCTGGCTGGCAAACAGAGGTGGTTGATAGCCATACACACACTGGAAGGGGGAGAGTCTGGTGGCAGAGCTGGTGAGGGAGTTGTGGGCATATTCCACCCAGAGCAGATGTTGAGCCCAGGCGTGGGGGTTGCGTGAAGCCACACACCTAAGTGCCTTCTCCAGTTCCTGATTCATGCGCTCCGTTTGGCCATTTGACTGTGGGTGAAACCCGGACGACAGACTGGCAGTGGCCCCGAGGAGGTGGCAGAATTCCCTCCAGAAACTGGAGGAGAACTGCAGACCCCGGTCAGAAACGATATCCCTGGGCAGGCCGTGGACCCGAAAGACGTGTTCTAAGATGACCCGGGCAGTATCCTTCGCAGTTGGCAGTTTTGGGAGAGGCCCAAAGTGGGTCATCTTACTGAAGCGGTCCACAATGGTGAGGATGACCGTATTACCTTCCGATGGAGGAAGACCAGTAACAAAGTCCAGGGAGACATGGGACCAGGGACGCATGGGTACTGGCAGGGGCTGGAGTAACCTGGCTGGGGGCTGACTGGGGGACTTGTACTGGCTGCAAGTGGGGCAGGCTCTCACAAAGTCCTGGATGTACTTCCTCATCGACGGCCACCAGAATCGCTGAGACAGCAGATGGAGGGAGCGTGTGACCCCGGGGTGACAGGCCAGGCGGGAGTCATGTCCCCATTGAATCACCTGAGACCTTAGGTCGGCTGGGACATAGAGACGGTTGGAGGGGCAAGCTCTGGGGCCTGGCTGGTCCCTGATGGCCTCTCGAACCTGCTCCTCGATGTCCCAGGTCAGAGCAGCAACAACACAGGGGCTTGGGAGGATGGGTGTTAATTCCTCCTTGGATGCCTCATCCCTCTGAAACATCCGGGAGAGTGCATCGGGCTTGATGTTGCGGGAGCCAGGATGGTAGGAAAGGACAAAGTTGAATCGGGTGAAGAATAGTGACCGCCGGTACTGGCGGGAGTTTAGCCTCCTGGCTGTCCGGATATATTCCAGGTTTTTGTGGTCTGTCCAGACCACAAACGGAACCTTGGACCCCTCCAACCAGTGGCGCCACTCCTCGAGGGCGAGCTTGACAGCCAGTAGCTCGCGATTGCCGATGTCGTAGTTGCTTTCTGCTGGGGTCAGTCTTCGGGAATAGAAGGCACAGGGGTGCATTTTTCCATCCTCTGCTGCTCGCTGGGAAAGCACTGCCCCGACTCCCACATCTGAAGCATTTACCTCCACCACAAACTGCCGCTCGGTGTCAGGCATCCGGAGAATGGGAGCTGAAGTGAAACGGGCCTTGAGGGTTTCGAAGGCTTTGTCAGCTGCTGCAGTCCATTGGAAGGGCTGTTTGATGCTGGTCAGTGCGGTGAGTGGGGCTGCCACGGTGCTGTAGCCCCGGATGAACCTCCTATAGAAGTTGGTGAACCCCAGGAACTGCTGCAATTTCTTACGGCTCTCTGGAACCGGCCACGACATCACTGCCGACACCTTCGCAGGGTCCATTTGAATGCTGCCCTCGGTCACCACATATCCCAGGAACGAGACAGACTGAGCGTGGAACTCGCACTTCTCTGCTTTCACAAACAACGAATTTTTAAGCAGGTGGCGCAGGACCAACTGGACGTGGTGGGTGTGTTCAGGCAGGGTTTTTGAGAAGATCAAAATATCGTCCAAATAAACGAAAACAAACTTATTGAGCATGTCTCTAAGGATGTCGTTCACCAGCGCCTGGAACACTGCTGGGGCATTGGTGAGACCGAATGGCATGACAAGATATTCATAATGTCCCGTCGGGGTGTTGAACGCAGTCTTCCACTCATCGCCTTCTCTCACTCGCACCAGATGGTAAGCGTTCCAGAGATCTAGCTTGGTGAACACTGTGGCCCCTTGCAGCAGTTCAAAGGCGGAGGAGAGTAGTGGCAGAGGGTAGCGGTTCTTAACCGTAATGTCGTTCAAGCCCCGGTAATCTATGCATGGGTGAAGAGAACCATCCTTCTTTCCCACGAAGAAAAATCCAGCTCCGGCAGGAGAGGACGATGGACGGATTAGACCAGCGGCCAGAGAGTCGTTTATGTAGTCCTCCATGGCCTTTCTTTCCGGGGCTGACAGGGAGTAGAGACGGCCCTTAAGGGGTGCGGTGCCTGGCAGGAGGTCGATGGCGCAGTCGTATGGTCAGTGTGGGGCCAACGATGTGGCCTTGGACTTGTTGAACACCTCTCTCAGGTGGTGATAGCAGACAGGAACCTTGGATATGTTGGGGGTGGAGCTGGTGGTCTGGCAGGACCTGGGTTAGCTGCTGCTGTTGGAGCTGAAACAGTTGTTGCTGCTGGTTGAACTGCTGTCGTTGTTGGTGGTCAAGCTGGAGCAGAGATGCAATGTCACCGGACATCCGGTTTATGTCTCCCTCTGTACGTTCCAGTCACTGCAGGGCAGTCATTTCGGGCTCAATCACCATGCTGGTCGGGGAGGGTGCTGGGTCCATGATGGTCAGATCGTTTTGTCAGGATAAACAGACGAGGACCCAAGAGCGCAAGTTAAATGTTGATTTTATTGATAACAGGGGAAAGGGAGTTGGGAGGATGTGCGTGTGTGAAGTTCAGTGGCCAGAAGACTGAGAGGCAGGGATAGCTGGTGGGAGCATAGTGGTGATGTCTGCGGTCTCCCATCCAAGTACTAACCAGGCTCAACCCTACTGAGCTTCTGAGATCAGACAGGATCAGGCATTGTCAGAGTAGCATGGCTGTAAGCTGACAGCACTTGGGTTTCAAGCAGTCCCTTAGCAGACAGACAGGACAGCACACCAGGCAGGAGTAAGGGAACAGGCTGGAACACAGAGTCACAGATCAAGTAGCAAGATTAGGGACAGAAATGCAGGGTCAGGTTACCAGGACTGAAGAGTTGACGGAGTTGATGCCTTGAAGACGATCTAACACTGAAGCTTGGGAGGACTGCAGTTTAAATACCCACAGAGGAGGAGCAGGTGATAGGCAACAGCCAATGACAGCTACTGAAAGTTAATAAGAGGAGGAGTATGCGGGCGTGGCAGATAATACTGAGTGGAGAGGAGTGGAATTGTTACCTGAAGACAGGAAAACCACAGGTAGGACCATGACATCTGTATTGCAGCATGCCTTGCAATACAGTAGTAGGAGGTACCATTTTTATGATGGTCTTTGGTATGACCCAACCATGAATAGAACTCCTGATCGAGAGGCGGACACACTACCACTAGCCGGTATGCTGAAAAATAATGCAAGAACAATCTTTCTCCTGTGACATTTACTGGGTGAGGCTGAGAACTTTTAGAAGTACCCTCATAGTTACTGATTTCAAACATTTATTTCCAGAAAAAAAAGCAAAATTATCAGCCAATAGAATATGATTTTCAGCTTGAAATAAGTTTAGCTTATATTTGTTAAATAATAATTTAATAATAGAAAAAAGTCAATAACTTTATTCAAGATATCTTCACTTGCTAAGATATTTTTTTGCAGTATTTATTGCTTGCTATCTCATTCTTTAATATTAAAGGTAGATGGCCTTTCAGATTTTTCAACTGTAGGCCATAAAAAGAATTTTCCGACACCCAATTATTTTTGTTTAGTGGACCAAAAGCTACTGAATTCGAATCACAAACTTCCAATTTTATTTTATTAAAATAGAACAATTAATGAATTTAGAGCCACATGGCCCTAAATTTGCCACTCTTTTTTCCTGCTTCACCATGACCCAATTCAAGATACTATGCCATGCATCATGTGGTGAGTTTTCCCCACTCCTGCAAGGCATTGTGGGATACAAATTTGAAACAGGAGAGAAAAATAGAGGACGTGTGTGAATGAAATGTGAAAGACTAACTACAGTAACAGAAAGCGAGAAGAATAGACTATGTTGTGAAGGAAAGGAAACGCAGGACTAAACTAATAAATACTGGCGGTCAGTGAGCACTTCAGGGAGTACAGATCTGACCCCCCCTTAATAGTAAGTGATTGCGTGCTTCAATTTCACTGTACTGTACGGCACAGTGACAATAAAAGAATCTTGAATCTTTGATGTGATCAGCTGTTCGTTTCGCAACAGAATTATGTAATTGTCAGTGCATGGTCAAGGTAAACCTGTAGATGGCAGCAATGCAACATTGTGGATGCCAGCTGCCGTAAAACCCAAAAGAAGAAGGTTTTAAACACAGACTTCCTCTGTCTGCACAAAGTGAGCGATTTCATGCACATTATTTGCTAAGGAATCACCTCAAATTAAATAACTTAGCCACAGAATGGCTTGGTTTTTTTTCCTTTCAGATATTACAGAAATAAACATCACAATGACCAAATTTTAGATGGAACTAAATTTCACCAATTTTATGAACTCAAAAGACCATCTAGCTTTATTTTTTTTTTAATGATGTGCAACATTTATGCTGCAGGCTTATGTTGCACTCTACAACAAAACAACTCCAGTATAGGAAACATCAGTGTGTCCTCACACTCAAAGTCTCTTGTCTTCTCTCTCCTTGATTCTTCCAATTGCATTTTAAAAACCGGTGCATCCGTAAAAAAGGGACTTGGATTGATTTCCTGTATCATGGGCGACAAACACAGGAATCAGCCAGCAGCTCCTAGTTGAATTCAGTATTGAATAAACGCATGCTGCACCCAACCTGGCTAGTATCTTGTAAATATGCAGCACAGCATAGTGATCAAAGTTCTAAACCATATTCATGCAGTGAAAAATCCATGCAGAAAATAACTCCCCGTCTCGCTTTTGCACGAGCACGACGGGACTGTTCCAATCACAGTGTGGTTCTTCTTTTACTTGCATCCAGAGGCGGTTTTACCATAAGGCAAACCTAGGCAGTTGCCTAGAATCTGTACCAAATCAGCCCCCTGTAGGGGCCCCCTCAGTCTGCCCCTCCATGGTGAACACCTCAAAAACAAGTACTACCTTATTGTTACTTTTGTTAAGTAACCGTACATTTATATTTAAAAAAAAAAAACACCAAAATTGCCTCAGAATGCCTAGAGGGTATAAGGTGGAGGACCCCATGTTTGTATTTTGCCTAGGGCCCCCAAATGTCTAAATCCGCCCCTGCTTGCATCTCAAGCATTTTGCACAATTCTTCCTCAACCAATTTTCTCTTGGTGGCTGATTGCACACCACGACACCATAATAAAAGTAAAAAAAAAAACAACAAAAACATGTTTCAAATACTTTGTTTATTCAAAGATTATAAATTCCACTTAAATGTTTCATATAGACTTTCTGAATTACTTTCAAAGCAATGGAAAGTTTAAAAGAAACACCGTAATAAAACATTATACGCAGTACATTTTTTGTTGCTTCCAGCAGGACGTCAAAACCCACAGCTAAATACATGCTAAAACCCATTTAGCAAATCATGCTAACCCAAAACCAATAATGGTAGTCATGATTCTTGATTTGTGAGATCCAGATCATGAGCTGATGGATCCGTGTAAGTGCACTTGTGTGTCTGAAATGTATTTAACTCTGTAAAACCCCGCCCACATCCTGAGCAGTGATGCAGCTCGTCTGTGTGAAGTCGTTGGTGTCGTTGGAGAGAACTTCGCTGAGTAAAAGTCTTCCCACACTTCGAGCAGCGATATGGCCTCTCCCCTGTGTGGATGCGCTGATGCGTTTTCAGAGTGCCTCTGTCGATAAAACTCTTCCCACACACTGAGCAGTGAAACGGTTTCTCGCCAGTGTGACTGCGTTCGTGGATTTGGAGATGGCTCTGGAAAGGAAAGTTCTTCCCACAGTGTGAGCAAGGATACGGCTTCTCTCTCGTGTGAATGCGAGCGTGCGCTTGGAGTTGACTCCGGAGAGTAAAACTCTTCTCGCACTGTGAGCAGTGATGCGGCTTTTCTTCTGTGTGAGTGCTTTGGTGTGTTTGGAGATGACTCTGTCGACTAAAGCTCTTTCCGCACTGTAAGCACTGATACGGCCTTTCTCCAGTGTGAGTGCTCTGGTGCAGCTGGAGCGAGCTCATCTGAGTAAAACTCTTCGTGCACTGTAAGCACTGATATGGTTTCTCTCCTGTGTGAATGCGCTGGTGCTGCTGGAAAGCACTCTGTTGGATAAAACTTTTATCGCAGTATAAACAGTGGTACGGCCTCTCTCCTGTGTGAATGCGCTGATGCAGATGGAGGCTGCTGCGATGAGTAAAACTCTTGCTGCAGTGTGAGCACTGGTATGGCTTCTCTCCTGTGTGAATGCGTACATGCGTTCGGAGATTACTCTGTTGAGTAAAACTCTTTCCGCACTGCAGGCAGGGGTACGGCTTTTCTCCCGTGTGAACACGCTGGTGGATTTCCAGATGGCTTGTTAAAGTAAAACTCATCCCACAGTCTGGACAGTCGTGCATTTCTTCCTGAGAAGACACTTGCTCACTACCAGAGCTGTTTGTGTTCTCCAGATTATCAGATTTAATCTTTTCTTGTTGCAACATTCTCACATATTCCTCATGGTGGCATCTCCTCATGTGTCTGTGGAGGTAAATTTGAGCTGTGTAGGAAAGACGACACACGGAGCAGGAGAAGACTTGCAGAGCATCTTTCATTTCTGAAGCACAAAAAGAAAACAGAAGCGAATTGCAAAACATGTTCATGACTGGAAGCAGAGCACAGCATAACGGATAACATTTCTAAGTGGCAAAAAGCAGCGTCATGTAAACTTACACAGCCAGTAATGAGGCATATCAGATGCTCGCTAGCAGTGGTGTGAAAATTGTGCATGCAGACGCTCATCTAAGCGTACAAACCTGTCATTGCTGAACTCTTGAATATTTTCTTTTGTGAATACTATCATTCAAAAGCTTATAAATTTCTTTGGAAAGCAGAGATTATCTCATTAAGATCTGTTCAGTACTTTTGGAGTAACGGCAGGTTGAAGTCGGTACAACAGAGCAAAAACTCTGCTTGCGTGACATCGGGAAACTGCCGGTGCTTTCTGAGTTACGGGAAAACGGTCAGGCTCTCTCTCTTCTGATTGGTTTCTGACTGGATTACTCGTGAATATCAAATCCGATAACTTTTATAGGGATCAGGGATGATAGTGGGTGGTCACCAAAAAAGCAGAAAACAAGATGGCACCCGAAGCCGGGGGTCTGGGAGGGATACCCCCCCAGGAAAATTTTGAAAAATAAGGCCTTACAAACCACTTTTCCTGCAATCTGAGCTGTAGTAGATAAAAAATCTGTTGTCTTTTTTATATATTTACATGGAAATACGTTTCAAATCAATAGGAGTATTGTTTGAATTCAAAATAAAATCACATTCTACATTCAAGGGTATGGTTATAATTTATGATCAACAAAAATGACAAACTAAATTCACATTAAATGCAAGTTTTATTAATTATCAAAATGTTCATATATTAAATAAACTTTCTTAGGGAGAAAAGGTCAGTCACCCTATGTCCTCATTAGTTGCATATGATTTCAAAAAGTCTTTTGAAATATTTAAGTTTTCAAAACTGTCAGCATTAATTCAGATTTACTGACCATCATATACATGTTCAATGTATTAAATCAAACGAATGCTAAGTTTACGGGATAATGTCTATGTACACTTTATACAATTATTTATAGTTCACAGTCACTTCTCATTTTCATTTAATCATTTCAACTTCTTCAGCTTTTTGGCCAAAGACAAAAGCTTGTCAGTCCTCTCTCTGTTTTTTATACCAGCATCGATTTCACGTAACTTCGCTTCGTCTCGCTTGTCAATTGTATTCGGCGTTTTGAGTAAAAAAGCCGATACGAAAGAGAAACGTATTTTTGAAGCGCAGCGACGATGAACATGTGCAAGTTTCGATAAAATAGAACGATGCGGGTACTTTTGTAAGAACTGTTATGATTGGCTTTTGTTCTCTCCCACACTCTTGTAAGAACTGTTATGATTGGCTATCATGCTCTCGCCAGCGATGTTTTGGCCAATTACATTGCAGAAAACACGTATTCTACCGCAAGACTTAGCAAGACTAAAGATGGCGAAACTGTAAACATGTAACATCGTCGTACGCTTGAGTATCACGAAGGAACATACCTCAACCCCCCTCAATGAAAAAAAACATCTCAACGGATTTGGCATAATATCGATTTTTGCTCAGAAAAAGCGGAAAACCGCTGAAAAGCGGAAAACTCTCATCCCTGAGGGATGTTCTCTCGCTCTCACTGTTTCTGATGAAGTATTCAGCCAAAATTTTCCCTCTGCTAGTTTTGATGTTATGATTCACAGGAAACTTTGAAGTGAGTTTTCACAGCTTTACCCATTTTTTTTTTTCAAAATCAATCTGATTCATGTAAATAAATAACTATTTTAGAATATAACTAGCTGTTTTGATGAAAAATATTGAGATATTAGTGCTCGGAATGAGATTTTAAAAAAACCCAGAAATCAGAAATGTCAGTTTCAATTTCAATTCAATTAATTATAACGGTTTATCGTATGTGGCTCACATTTTTTTTCGAGGTTCACCTTGAAAGCTGTGAATATTATCATTTATATTCTTTCATATAAACACCAATAGGCCCTACTTTTCAGAAATACAAAGGCCTACAGAGCACCAAGGAGGTATTAGAAATATTCTATTACTTTATTGCGTGTAGCAATTTAACATTTTTACCTAATTAGCATAATTCATATTAATTAAATACTAATTTGCAGAATTTTTGTTTTTACTAATTTTTCAAACTTTGTGTTCAGTATACAACCATCTATGTACTTGCCAATTTTCATGTGAATATCAAGAACGGATAAACATTTTAATTCTGTAAAAAATTTGTTCTGCATTCAGTTCTGAATTCAATGAGAGCGGTTTCAAGCAACGTTGATTGAATTTGAATTTTCAGCTAACATGTCTACAATAATACAAAAACTCAACAACATATGGGTTAGTGAAAAACATTTTTTTTTAAACACCTTAAAAAGTGACATGGGTAAAAAGTATGAGATAAAATTTACTGAGCTGTACATTCACTCTGGCTATCTGAGATGTGTCCTGGTCAACTCCTCTTCCTGTTCTACGACGTGTTGAGTCTTGGTTCCTACATTACATTACTGCATGTACGTTATGTTCCTTGGTTCCCTGACGTTAGGTAGTTATATGGACCCAGTGTGCTTTGCACCACCTATTGTGGTCAGTAAAACTAAAATACAAAAAATTTGCGTATTATTTACCTGATGAAACAAGGCGCATCAGAACAGAGGATCAGTGACATGATGTACTAACTTCCGGTTTTAGATTCTAAAATTATATTTAAAGCAAATAGCATTAAAAATGAGAGTGTTAGGACATAACCATTTGCTGAGCACTTTTTGCTCCAGAGGTAGTCGAAGGTAATTCCGAGATCTTGAGCGTATTCCTCCTCGTACCACACCAACAGCTCCTGTCCTGGTTTTATGGGTCGACAGCAGCGGTAGATAATCCCCCCTCTATACTGGAATGCAACCAGATTCTGTTCATCATCATTACGAGCACAATTCACATACCTGACAAAATGGGAGGGGGGCATAGATTGAGAGGGGGAAAAAAAAAGGTGATTTATGAGTGGAAGACTAAGTAAGATTAAAATGTTTTTCCAAGCAAATACTGAGCACTAAAACTGACGACTATCAGATTTTATACAACAGTGTGTAACTCACCTCATCCAGTTAGCATACATCTCTCTTTTGGCATCTATGTATTCATCACACTGCCCATTCCTATAGATCTGGAAAAAAAAAATTATATCTGATATATGCATTTACTTTTTTACAAGTTCATGTCTATTCCAGGGATTGTTAAATCCTCTTTTAATCGTGCATCAAAAATTGACTTGAAAACCACTTTCTTTTTCCATTTTCCAGCAGAAACATCATTCCAATGCTGAATAATTTGCAGCATGCTCATAATTTAACAGGTCAGGTTTCTCACTTGTACTTAATCCATTACGATATAAAATGCAAAAGAATCCTATTTGTCTCTCCATTGTAGTAGCCAGTAGCCACAGCCTATTTCTGCAGTTTACACCAACATTCTGTACCTCCAATTGACTTTGAGCCCTACTCCAGACTGTGAAGCATGGGTGTTATGGCTTTCAGAGGTTTGAAAAGCAAACTTTATTGAAATAGATACATTATTATTATTATTATTATTATCATCATCATCATCATCTCCTCCAGTAGGTCACTAGAAGAGAAGATACAGGCTCGAGGTTAACATTTGCTGCTGGTTTGTCAGACTCAGGGATATGCACTTACAGTGGTGCTTGAAAGTTTGTGAACCTAAATCAATCAAAACATCTAAAATGTAGATAAAGAGAATTCAAACAAATGAGCCTAAAATATTATACTTGGTCATTTATTTATTGAGGAAAATGATCCAAATGTTACATATCAGTGAGTGGCAATAATATGTGAACCCTTGCTTCCAGTATCTGGTGTGACTCCCTTGTGCAGTAATAACTGCAGCTAAATGTTTGTGGTAATGGTTGTTCGGTCCTGCACATCGGCTTGGAGGCATTTTATCCCATTCCCCTGTACAGAATAGCTTCAACTCTGGGATGCTGGTGTGTTTCTTCACATGAACTGCTCACATAACATTTCTACTTGATTAAAGTCAGGACATTGACTTGGCCATTCCAAAACATGAAATTTATTCTTCTTTAACCATTCTTTGGTAGAATGACTTTGTGTGCTTAGGGTTGTTGAATTGCTGCATGACCCACTTTCTCTTGAGATTAAGTTCATGGATAGATGTCCTGACATTTTCCTTTAGCATTTGATGGTATACAATAATTAAGAATTCATTGTTTCATCAGTTATGGCAAGTCATCCTTACCCAGATGCAACACAGGCCCAAACCATAATACTACCACCACCATGTTTCACAGAGATAGGACAAGGTTCTTATGCTGGAAAGCAGGGTTTTCCTTTCTCCAAACATAATGCATTTAATATAATCCAAAATGTTCCATTTTGATCTTATCCATCCACAAACCATTTTTTCAATACCACGTATTGTAAAAGGGCAGGAATGTTCCTGTTGGAGATTAGTAGCTTTCTCCTTTCAACCCTGCCATGTATACCATTGCTGTCCAGCATTCTCCTGATGGTAAACTCATGAACATTAACGTTAGCCAATGTGAATGTGGCCTTTAGCTGCTTAGACGATGCCCTAGGTTCCTTTGTGTCCTTGGTGACAATTACATGCCTTGCTCTTGGAGTGATCTTTGTTCCTGGAGAGAGTAACAGTGATCACGGTAACAGTGGAGTCCATATTCTTAAAAGATTGTTTTTGACATTTTCCAGCATCAACTCTTTTTCTGAGGTCCTCAGAAATCTCCTTTGCTTGTACCATGATACAACTCCACAAATGTGTTGTGAAGATCAGACTTTGATAAGTTCTTGTTTTTTGAATAATAGTGTGGCCACTCACACCTGATTGTCATCCCATTGATTGAAAACATTGACACTGATTTCACCTTCAAATTAACTGCTAATCCTAGAGGTTCACATACTTTTGCCACTGACTGATAAGTACTATTGGATCAATTTTCTTAAAGGGATCCTTCAGCAGATTTACGCTTATGTTAAGTAAAAAGTATTCGTAGATTTCAACAGTCAGAGACCAAACTGTGTTCAATAAAAATTCATTTTTATTAAAATACCAGATGGGCCTCCTGCGGAAGTGACATATGAAATGATGTGGCATAGTGGAAGCTTGGAGCAGCTCAGTAGTTTATCCTCTGCTTACAGCGTGGTTTTGCTAGTTTTATAAGTATTTTTTTAATAAAATTTATAGGTTTTTAAATAAATATGCATCAGTGTGCAGCAAGTAAATAGCAAAACGATGCTAAAAAGAAGGATGAGAAGATATCTTTATATCGTTTACCTGGCCAGAATCATTCAACTATTCGCAAGAAATGGATCCATGCCATCGGAAGACCTCAAAACAATGTGCCTGCAGTGCCCTACTTATGCTCTAAGCATTCTGAATCATCCTGTTTTGATGAAATCAACCAAATTAAAAGCAAAATTAATGGAGGCTTCCAGAATAAAAAGAACGCTAAAAGACAATGCTATGCTAACAATATTTGCCCATCATTCAGCTCAAAAAGTCCACCGATGCAGTGTTGAGCGGAAAGAGAGAACACCGGGAGGTTCGTTTCGACTTTGTTCGATCATGATTCTTTATGGTATTATCGGTGTCTTAGCCGATGAATTGTAATCAGTATTCCAATGCGTTGTAGGCTCTTTAGCATATACCAGAAAAAAATACGAGTAACAAAAGAACACACGGACAATAAAGAACAATCACCGACTGACCAAAAGACAGAGCATTCGACTGAGCTTCAGGTATGATCTACTATACTCCAAATAAGATAATTATTCAGAACATTTTGCATGAAACTCACTCATTTGAAATTTCTTAAGTTTTATTTCATGATATTTTAATTTATGTGCTCAGTATGCGAATTGACTGGAAAGAGGGATATTGCTGTGCAAACAGATGAACCAGTCAGTGTTGAAATCCAGATAGAGATAGTTGTCTTCGAAGACAAGACTATCCAGCGTTCTTTGTTGGGAGATGAAAGCGTCCCATTAGACGATTTTCAAGCATCACTGTGTCAGCTATATTTTGAATATGTATATTTAATTTAATATGAAATAAACTCACCACCCAAGAGTATCCACTGTTCGTGGCTTCCTCTTTGTCTACCAGTTCTCCCTGGTAGGGCCCAAAGTGAGCACCAATTGGAACAGTGTCCCCCTTATTAAACACTCCCAGGCCTGCACCAGAAATATTGGACTGCTCAATCTCCAGACAGAGAGGAAGGGTTTGTCTGGCTCGGTCAGTGACTCCCATGGGAATGGGGGTATCATGGATGAAGAGAGCTGGACCATGTACCTCACATTTGTCGTAGAAAAAGGATCTGCAGTCCTCACAGTCTGGACACAACAAAGGAAGTAAATAATGGCCAAATAAATGCACAAGCAATTTCTGATTAACATGCCAGCCTGGTTTATGCTTTGCCAGAAGTGATTCTATGAAAGTGCCAGAAAATAACTTCATATTAAAAAAAAAGTTTGTAGGCTTAATCTCCAACTTACACATACTAGTATATCAACCAACTGACAAGAAAAGCAAAAATGTTTATTGTATGGGCGAAGTTGAGTTTGGTACTTTGAGTGGTTTTAGTCCAAAAGCTAAAGAATGAAAAATTAAGTTCATGAAGAACTGGAAAATAAAGTGTAATGTAACGAAATGGTCAAAAAATATTTTTAAAGATCATGTCAGATATCCATCATATTTAACCAAACTGCACCATCACTTCTGGCCATTTTACCCTATGTTCACAACAAATGCAGTGAGAACACAGAGAGGAGGCAGTTCTCCTGACCAGAGCGTGTGCGCGTCCGGTCACTCCCAAACTGCTGAAAAGCAGTGTTTGTTAATCTCATCTCATTATCTGTAGCCGCTTTATCCTTCTACAGGGTCGCAGGCAAGCTGGAGCCTATCCCAGCTGACTACGGGCGAAAGGCGGGGTACACCCTGGACAAGTCGCCAGGTCATCACAGGGCTGACACATAGACACAGACAACCATTCACACTCACATTCACACCTACGCTCAATTTAGAGTCACCAGTTAACCTAACCTGCATGTCTTTGGACTGTGGGGGAAACCGGAGCACCCGGAGGAAACCCACGCGGACACGGGGAGAACATGCAAACTCCGCACAGAAAGGCCCTTGCCGGCCCCGGGGCTCGAACCCAGGACCTTCTTGCTGTGAGGCGACAGCGCTAACCACTACACCACCGTGCCGCCCCGTGTTTGTTAATTTAAAAAAAAAAAAAAAAAGGGAAAAATTAAACAAAAAACCTGCCTGCCCTGCGATTCAGTGTTCCACCCACTCACAAACTTTCACGTTGGTGCTGAAACCCAGGAACACTGAAGTAAACTGCCAACCTGGAGTCCTCACCATTTAAGGAGCTTGTCCAGGCCCTCACCCAACAGAACTGGCACCAGGCGCTGTTTGACTTGCGCAACAAGCAGGAGCAGAGCTTCAAAGCATTGCTGCAGACCAAGCAGGAGGATTGCCAAACATTCCGGAACCTGCTTGTTTTGGTGGGCATCCAAGCCACCCCATCTGCGAGCTTCCCCCAAATCACTCTGATGAAGATAGGTCCTCAAGATGACCTAGAGGCCTTCCTGATGCTCTTCAAGCAGGCCACAGAGGTGTGGGAGTGGCTGGTTGAGCAGCAAGCAATTTGCCTAATGTTGCTCCTAACTGGAGAGGCCCAGCGTGCCACCCAGCAACAACAGGCTGTAGTATGTGGACCTAAAGTGAATCACCCTGCAACATGTCGGCTGCACCCGCTGAGTAACACCATCACAGTGCTTCCCCATGCTGAGCCTGGAGGAGGTTGGCTGGCCGTTTGCATTCGGCTCCAAGACGCCCGCCAGCAATGGTTGAGGGCGGAAGGCCAAAATGCTGAGGGGATCATTGACGTAGCTACACTGGAACAATTCATCCTCTGGATATCCTGCCTCTTCTTGCTCCTTCTTTCTCTCATCCCACCCCCTCCTCCCATCCCTTGCCTGTACCACAGAACCAGGGGTCGACCTCCCCCCCAGTCAGCTCATTGTGTCCCCCTCCCTTTCTCCCCTGATGTGTGTGTTCCTCCCCTCTCTCTTGGGAACTCCCTTGAGGATATGTGCATTCATTGCTTTAGATGTGTTAAAAGCAGAGATGAATTTCACAAGTGTATGTGTGATGAATAAAGTTCTTCTTCCTCCCCATCCATGAAACAAGCACAAGATGAGACACTGCATTACATTAAAGGCATTTAGCAGTTGCTCTTATCCACAGTGACTACAACGAGCACACACATACCCAATGCCTGGGGAGCACTTGGGGGTTAAGTGCCTTGCTCAAGGACACTTCAGCCATGGATTTTCCTGGGCGGCACGGTGGTGTAGTGGTTAGTACGGTCACCTCACAGCAAGAAGGTTCCGGGTTCGAACCCAGCGGCCGGCGAGGGCCTTTCTGTGTGGAGTTTGCATGTTCTCCCCGTGTCTGCGTGGGTTTCCTCCGGGTGCTCCGGTTTCCCCCACAATCCAAAGACATGCAGTTAGGTTGACGTGGGCCGGCCTTGGGCTGAGGTGCCCTTGAGCAAGGTACCTGACCCCTGACTGCTCCCCGGGTGCTCTGGGCTGCCCACTGCTCTGGGTGTGTGTGCACGCGTGTGTTCACTGCTTTAGATGGGTTAAATGCAGAGGATGAATTGAAGTGTGCATGTGACGAATAAAAAAGGTTTCTTAAATCGAACTGGTGACCCTTTGGACTTCTTCTGTAACCTTTAGGCCATAGCTGCCCCCAGAGACTCTGCAATGTGCTTTTGACCAAGTGAGAGTAACCAATGGTAAAAGCCTCTAGCTGAACATTGCACTCTACTGCTCGGACTTTTCAGTAGTCAAGGATAGATTATATCAAGTGATGCAGGACACTCAGACTGGTGGAAAAAAAAATGACCCAGTTGTAAGTCCCAAAGAGTCATGGAGAACTCATCTATGCAGCTCATTATAACTGTATAGCAGAATACCTAGGCCAGGATAAAACACTAGCCTGTCTCATGGAAACCCACTTCTGCTGGCCATGGATTCACACGGATGTCTGTAGGTGGTGCACAGCATGCTGCAAATACCAGCAGGTGAATCCAGTGGCCACACCAAAAGGGCCATTGCACCCTCTTCCCTTAATCGAGTCTGCCTTCAAAAGAATTGTGAGGGATCTCGTCAGGCCGTTAGATCGGTCTGCATGAGGGCATCACTTTATTTTAGTCCTGATGGACTATGCAATGTGATACCCAAAAGCAGTACCACTGCATAATATTTCTACAGACAATGCTGCAGAGGCACGATTTAAAATCAAGTCGGGATTCAAAAGAAATCCTGACTGATCAGGGCACTACATTTATGTCATACACCCTTCATAAACTTCATGAGTTAATGGGGGCTAAATCCATCCATATAAAAGTGTTTATCACCCACAATCAGGCGGCATGGTCAAGTGATTTAACCAAGTCCTTAAAAACTTAATCTTCAAGTTTGTGAGCAAAGGCACAAGTAACTGGGATATATGGCTCGAACCCCTGTACAAAAGGCCCCACAAGGCTCCATGGAGTTTTCTCCATTCAAATTGTTGTAGGGCACAAGCCTCGCGGCATCCCAAACATCATGAGGGAAAACTGGGAGGAGAAATCTAATAGTAAAAAAAGATTGAATACATTAACCTGTCCCCAAAACTCCACTCACTCATTCACCTGACTCAGGAGAATTTGCGGCAGGCACAAGAAAATTAGTCCTGGCTGTACAACCGGGATGCATACCTTCGGGAATTCATGCCGGGGGATAAAGTGCTCATGTTATTACCTGCGTCGAGCTCTAAATTCTTCGCCAAGTGACATGGGCCCTTTGAGGTCACATGGCGAGCTGAGGACATCGACTATGAGGTGAAGGAAATGGATAGAGGCGGGGCATGGCAGATATACCACCTCAATCTGCTTAACCCCTTTGGACACAAGGAAAAATGCTATGGAACTTCATGTGTACAATTGTACACATTTGTCCAAAGGGGTTAAACTATGGAATGAGGGGGTCTCTGTGACACTGGCAGTTCCAGAGAGGGAAGAACTGGGGCTGGAGGTAAAAACGAAAGTAACCACTCAATCCACCCTAGTTCCTTGTGGAGACTACCTCTTGCCATACCAACTTCCTGAGGTTGCCAAAGTGCAAGTGGAGTTTTCTGACGTTTCTCACTGATCCCTGGTCACACCCACCTGGTAGAACACCACATCAAGACACCATACTGCTTACCCAAATACGAGACAAACTCAAGGCAATTCTTGAAATGGGAATAACTGAGGAGTCGCACAGCGACTAGGGCAGCCCAGTGGTCTTGGTCCCCAAGACCAATGGGTCGGTCCGGTTCTGCATAGACTATAGAAAAGGTCAACACGGTGTCTAAATTTGACATGCATCCGATGTCTCACATAGATAAGCTGCTCAAGCAGTTAGGTGCAGTTTGTTTTTATTCAACACTGGATCTAACAAAGGGATATTGACCGATCCCCTTGACTCCCCTGTCCTGATGACAAAAAACAAAAACAAAAAAAGGGTCTTTTGCACCCCGTTTGGTTTATACCAGTTTGTCACACTTCTATTCAGGGCCCCAGCGAAGTTCCAACAGCTTGTAGACAAAATCCTTCACCTGCATGCTGCAACCTATCTAGATGACATCATTATATATAGCAACAATTGGCCATGGTACGTAAACCATCTCAGGACTGTTCTAGAGTCATTGAGGTACATGGGGCTCACAGCTAACCCAAAGAAGTGTGTGATTTGGCATGTGGAAGTATGGTATCTGGGCTTCCATTTGGGTCCCGGGCAGGTGCATCCCCAAATTGCACCTTCTCCTTGCTCTCACGGAAGGCGGTCGCATTTCTCTGCCTCTCCCTTCCCTTCTTTCCTGCTTCTGCTGTCTATTGTCTATACTTTTGAGAGACTCTCCCCACACTGCTCTCCAAACTAAAAATCATGGAATTGGTAAACTGGTCTCTTCACACAATTGACACAATCATCTCGACGAAAAGCCTGGGTTCGGGGGAACCAGCCTGTCCTGCCGGAACGTTCGCAGCTGGCTACACGATGGACGTGTGGGAGAGGTGGTGGGTCGTGTGCCTGGCGGTTCTTTCTGTGGAGGACACTGAAGACATCTACCTATTCGGAACCATGATTACAGGACTTTTGCTGATTGCATTAGGCATTGCCCTGGTTTATCGAGGAAATCAGAAAACAGTGACAGCTGTCCAAAGCCCCATAAAGCTGCCTGACATGATTGAAGCGGTGGGCAGAGCTGTCGGCACTCAGACTGTGGCTATTCAGAACTTGAACCGCAACATGGATAACATCATGGAGAAGCTTTTGACTTTGCAAAGGAAAATGGATCGATTCGGAGACCAGAATGGACAAACAGAGTAGTCGTGTAAAGGAATGCGTCTACTCGCCTCAAGACCAAACAATCCCAATCTTATCTGCTTTCGGGTCCCTCAGACAGCACTGGCCTTGGCCAAGGCCGTTGCTGGGAAAACAACTCCCCCCCGGAGATCACTGCTGTTAGACTCTCTCGTATTCCTTCCCCCACTTCCCACGGTCACCGCTTTTACCTCCAGTGTGACAAGTGGGTAAGCGTCGTCTTCGGCTGCAGGACTGGACTGCTTGTTTGCGCTGGGTTACCTATACCTCTGCCCCTCCCTCGATTGCCCCCTCCCTCACCCCCTTTCCCCTTGAGTCATGTGTAAAATGTACTGTGTTATTTTTGTGCTTATGTGCTGAGGTGTTTTTTTTAATGTTCCCACACTGTACTCCCCACAGGAGCATAGCGTGGGGGTTGCTTTTTTCTCCTCCCCTCATGTTACTCTGTATTTTTCATCCCTGTCTTCCTGTCCTGTCTACTCCCCCTGTATATATATGTATGGATGGGTTGACGGCTAATTTCGCTGGTACTTGTAAGTGACAAAGGGTTAATTCTTCTTCATCATCATCATCAAATTGACAAGACTGTATCCATTGTGACCTACCCGAGGACCAAGACCAAAGAGGGGGTCAGACAGTTCCTGGGGCTGACTGGCTACGATCATGGGTTTGTGCCTAACAATTCGGATGTCACCTGCCTGCTGACTGATCTCACTAAAAAGGGAGTGCCATATGCGGTCCAATGGACAGAGCTGTGCCAACAGGCTTTCACCCAAGTAAAAGCTGCACTGTGTGGTGGGCCACTGTTACACTCCCTTGACCTTTCTCTCCCCTTTGTTTTGCAGACTGACGCACTGGAAAGAGAGCCGTTTTATTACAGATAGTGGAGGGGGAAGAGCGCCCAGTGCTGTACATAAGCTGCAAGCTCTTAGTGAGAGAGACTAAGTACAGCACCATTAAAAAGGAGTGTCTGGCTTCAAGTGAGTGGTCCTCACCCTCTGGTATGACCTGCTGAGACACCCTTTCACCCTGTGCTCAGTGTGTGTGTGTGTGTGTGTATTATATACAGTGGTACTTGAAAGTTTGTGAACCCTTTAGAATTTTCTATATTTCTGCATAAATATGACCTAAAACATCATCAGAGTTTCACACAAGTCCTAAAGAGAACCCAGTTAAACAAATGAGACAAAAATATCATACTTGGTCATTTATTTATTGAGGAATATAATCCAATATTACACATCTTTGAGTGGCAAAAGTATGTGAACCTTTGCTTTCAGTATCTGGTCTGACCCTCTTATGCAGCAATAACTACAACTAAAGGTTTCTGGTAACTGTTGATCACTCCTGGACACCGGCTTGGAGGAATTTTAGCCCATTCCTTCATACAGAACAGCTTCAACTCTGGGATGTTGGTGGGTTTCCTCACATGAACTGCTACGGTAGCGTCAGGTCCTTCCACAACATGTCCATTGGATTAAGGTCAGGACTTTGACTTAGCCATTCCATAACATGAACTTTATTCTTCTTTAACCATTCTTTGGTAGAATGACTTGTGTGCTTAGGGTTGTTGTCTTGCTGCATGACCCACCTTCTCTTGAGATTCAGTTCATGGACAGATGTCCTGACATTTTCCTCTAGAATTCGCTGGTATAATTCAGAATTCATTGCTCCATCAACGATGGCAAGCCGTCCTGGCCCAGATGCAGCAAAACAGGCCCAAACCATGATACTACCATCACCATGTTTCACAGATAAGGTTCTTATGCTGGAATGCAGTGTTTTCCTTTCTCCAAACATAATGCTTCTCATTTAAACCAAAATTTCTATTTTGTTCTCATCCATCCTCAAAATACTTTTCCAATAGCCTTCTGCATGGTTTTCCCCAAAGTGTTTTAGTGTATCAGGCCCGATACGCTTGCTCTGCCTGCCGATACGCTTAGTTGCTTTAGTTAAAATCCGATACGCTTAGATTTCTACCGATACGTTAAATTTCCTACCCAAAATTAACTAGATACATAGAAAAAATAACAGATCCATTTACATATATATTGATATTTGTGTTAAACAAGTGGTCTTTTTTTCCCCCCAATGTGTGTGTTGATTCTATCAAAGTAATATGTCCGCGTGATATGATGTAAACAAACTGTATTCTGTTGGCTATGTCAAGATCACGTGTTCAAACTGTCCAATAAAAATATCGAAAGAAAATGTCAGACATCCCGGAATTTTCTGATTCATAATAAGCGATCTCATCGGCTGCCGATGTTGTTCCCCCCCAGATGGACAAAGCCGACTGATTTATTTGATTAGTCTATTCTGTTTCTGTTTAGATTGTGAACGAGGCTTCTCCTGCCGAAAGAGAATAAAGACTCCAGTGAGAAATAATCTAGGAGAAGACTCGCTGGATAATTTGATCCACATCAGCATGGATGCCAGCGAGATGGACTATGAGAGGGTTGCCCAACATTGGGCCAAGCAAAAGCCAAGGAGAATTAATCTGCTTTCAAGGAGTAGAAAACTTCATTAGTTTGGGTTTGCAGAAAGATTATGTACTTATAAACACTCTCACGAAGAGAAGTTGTCCAAATGTGTCAAATATAGCATAATTTCAAATAATAATCATAAGCATTTTTGGCAGTGTGAGGTCACTGGGATCCATTTAACAAAAGAAGGCTCCGGATTATTCTTTTGTTAAATGGATCCCAGTGACATCACACTGCCAAAAATGCTTATCATTATTATTCGAAATTATGCTACATTTGACACTTAACAAATTCTCTTCATGAATGTGTTTATAAGTACATAATCTTTCTGCAAACTTAAATGAATTTAGTTTTCTTTTCCTTTAAATGTGTTTTAATCTTAATCTAGTCCATTTAATAAAGTGCCAAAATTTAAACTTCATAATATGCAGTTGCCTTACCTTTCTTTTCAGCCTTAGTTATACATATATTATAGTAATTGCATCAGAATCATTCTAAATCATTACAGTTATAGTAATACAGCAACTTATTTTAAGGTGGCAGGTCTTAGGTTCAGATCCCTTTGTGATCAACAGGAGGTCATGATGATCGATTCTCTTCATTGGATTGCATAAGATGGAGCAAACCACTGTTCATATTTTCATGCACATTTTTGTTACAACACTACTTGATCATAGATAATTAAGGGATCCCCGCAGATTTTCAATTTATCATATACCTCAGTAATCTATAACAAAACAGTTTAACTTGTATGTTGACTTTAAGGTGAAATTTCAAATGTGTATACATTATTATTATTTAGGTCAGAAATCATTGAAACACTGGTAAAATCTATCCTATAATCATGTATCTAAAACCTCTCAGAGACCCTGAAAATGCACCTGAGAGCATCTATTTTCGAAAAATTTTCCAGGGGGCATGCCCCCGGACCCCCTAGTTTCGCTTTGCGCCGTTGGCGCTCAATTGTCTGTGTATTATCATGCCAGAATTTAGGGCTTTAATTTTTTTCTGGGGAAAACACTGCTTCTGGCTTGTCCACATGATCTTTAGCAAACTGCAGATGAGCAGCAATGATCTTTTTGGAGAGCAGTGGCTCTCTCCTTCCAACCCTGCCATGCACACCATTGTTGTTCAGTGTTCTCCTAATGGTGGACTCATGAATTAGCCAATGTGAAAGAGACCTTCAGTTGCTTAGAAGTTACCCTGAGGTCCTTTGTGACCTTGTTGACTATTACACGCCTTGCTCTTGGAGTGATCTTTGTTGGTCGACCACTCCTGGGGAGGGTAACAATGGTCTTTAAGTTCCTCCATTTGTATACAATCTGTCAGACTGTGGATTGGTGGAGTCCAAACTCTTTAGAGATGGTTTTGGAACCTTTTCCAGCCTGATGAGCATCAACAATGCTTTTTCTGAGGTCCTCAGAAATCTCCTTTGTTCGTGCCATGATACACTTCCACAAACACGTGTTGTGAAGCTCAGACTTTGATAGATCTCTGTTCTTTAAATAAAACAGGGTGCCCACTCACACCTGATTGTCATCCCATTGAAAACACCTGACTCTAATTTCAACTTCAAATTAACTGCTAATCCTAGAGGTTCACATACTTTTGCCACTCACAGATATGTAATATTGGATCATTTTCCTCAATATATAAAATGACCAAGTATAACATTTTTGTCTCATTTGTTTAACTGGGTTCTCTTTATCTGCTTTTAGGACTTCTGTGAAAATCTGATGTTTTGGGTCATATTTATGCAGAAATATAGAAAATTCTAAAGGGTTCACAAACTTTCAAGCACTATTCTGTGCGCGCACTGGGGTAGGACATGTTGGTGTGCAGGGCTTTCCACAAGCGCCGGCTGCCGGCCATACAGCCGACTACACAATTAAGTCCAGCCAGCTACTTTAATGACTTATTTTTGTAGCCCACAGGCTCTAAATATTAATTTTCGATTTTAATAAAATTAAATGTTTATCTAGCAGACTGACAATAATGTCAAACTGAACCGCACTCATTTAAATTGTGATTCGTGCTGTTTGTACCGATAATAACCACAAACTCCCCGCCGACTTCATTGATCAAGAGAGAGTAACTCATCCGCGGCCCTGACATGGTGTGCGCGCGCACTCAGCGGAGGCAGCAGTGTGTCGGGGCCGTCGGAGGCGACATCGGAGGGAACAGAAGCAGAGATAACGTTTATTTTGTCTCCGGTAAACCAGTCTTCCCTCATTCAATTACGTGCTGGCATCAAAAGACACCGTTGGTTGTAAATGAAACCAAACTGAGTCGTTGGAATGCATTTTCATACACAAATGGAGAAATGTTCGCCGAGTGTTTGTGTAGCCACCACTGCAGACCGTTGTCGTTGTTAATTCATAGCATGAATTAACATGAGCTGGGCATGGACTCTGATCCTGAATGGGAAGATAGTGATAGTGAAGATGATTAAGACGGAAATGGGGATAAAACTATTTAAATGTATTCTGAAGTGCTGGTAGCATTCTGGACTTTTGTTGAATGATCTTTAACTTGCACTTATGGACACCCCTATGCTCGAACATGGTGTTCGTTATGGACAAACCGTGACTAGCACAGAAGTCCAATAACAAAACACCACTCGGTTTCAGATCGGGGAGGCCGTTCCTCCCAACCACGCCCCTCCAGGTGTCACTGTCGTCGCCCACGTGAGCATTGAAGTCCCCCAGTAGCACAATGGAGTCCCCAGTCTGAGCACCCCTCAGTACCTCTCCCAGGGACTCCAAGAAGGCCAGATACTCTATACTGCTATTTGGCCCGTAGGCACAAACAACAGCAAGAGCCCTCTCCCCAATCCGAAGGCGCAGAGAGGCGACCCTCTCGTTCACTGGGGTAAACTCCAACACATGGCGGCTGAGCTGGGGAGCTATAAGCAAGCCCACACCAGCCCGCTGCCGCTCACCACGGGCGACTCCAGAGAAGTGGAAAGTCCAGCCCCTCTCGAGGAGCTGGGTTCCAGAGCCCAAGCTGTGCGTGGAGGTGAGCCCGACTATCTCTAGCCGGTACCTCTCAACCTCCCGTACAAGCTCAGGCTCTTTCCCCCCCAGCGAAGTGACATTCCATGTCCCAACAGCCAGCCACTGTGTCCGGGGATCAGGTCGTCGAGGCCCCTGCCTTCGACTGCCACCCAATCCACACTGCACCAAACCCCTACTGCTACCTCTGTGGGTGGTGAACCCACAGGAGGTCGGGCCCACGTCACCTCTTCGGGCTGAGCCCGGCCGGGCCCCATGGGCAAAGGCCCAGCCACCAAGCGCTCGCATACGAGCCCCAACCCACCAGGACACCTTAGGTCGGAGGTTGATGATCGACTTTGTAGTCGTTTCATCTGATCTCCGGCCCTATGTCTTGGACACTCGGGTGAAGAGAGGGGCTGAGCTGTCAACTGATCACCACCTGGTGGTGAGTTGGATCCGCTGGCGGAGGAGGAAGCTGGACAGACCTGGCAGGCCCAAACGTATGGTGAGGGTCTGCTGGGAACGTCTGGCCGAGCACTCTGTTGGGGAGGTCTTTAACTCCCACCTCCGGGAGAGCTTTTCCCAGCTTCCGAGGGAGGCGGGGGACATTGAGTCTGAGTGGACCATGTTCTCTACCTCCATTGTGGACGCAGCTGTTCGGAGCTGTGGCCGCAAGGTCTCCGGTGCCTGTCGTGGCGGCAATCCCCAAACCCGGTGGTGGACACCGGAAGTAAGGGATGCCGTCAAGCTGAAGGAGTCCTATCGGGCCATGTTGACCTCCGGGACTCCTGAGGCAGCCGACGGGTATCGGCAGGCCAGGCGTGCTGCAGCTCGGGCAGTTGCGGAGGCAAAAACTCGGAACTGGGAGGAGTTCGGGGAGGCCATGGAGAAGGACTATCGGTCGGCCTCGAAGAAATTCTGGCAAACCGTCCGGCGCCTCAGGAGGGGGAAGCAGTACTCTGCCAACACTGTTTACAGTGCGGGTGGGGAGCTGTTGACCTCGACTGGGGACATTGTCGGGTGGTGGAAGGAATACTTTGAGGATCTCCTCAATCCCACCGTCATGTCTTCCACTGAGGAGACTGAGGCTGATGACCCAGAGATGGACTCGTCCATTACCCAAGCCGAAGTCACTGAGGTGGTTTGCAAGCTCCTCGGTGGCAAGGCACCGGGGGTGGATGAGATCCGCCCTGAGTATCTCAAGTCTCTGGATGTTGTGGGGCTGTCTTGGTTGGCACGCCTCTGCAACATCGCATGGCGGTCGGGGACAGTGCCTCTGGAGTGGCAGACTGGGGTGGTGGTCCCTCTTTTTAAGAAAGGGGACCGGAGAGTGTGCCCCAATTATAGGGGAATCACACTTCTCAGCCTCCCAGGGAAAGTTTACTCCAGGGTACTGGAGAGGAGAATTCGACCAATAGTCGAACCTCGGATCCAGGAGGAACAATGCGGTTTTCGTCCTGGTCGCGGAACACTGGACCAGCTCTATACCCTTCATAGGGTGCTCGAGGGTTCATGGGAGTTTGCCCAACCAGTCCACATGTGCTTTGTGGATCTGGAGAAGGCATTCGACCGTGTCCCCCGTGGTATTCTGTGGGGGGTGCTTCGGGAGTATGGGGTTCGGGGCTCTTTGCTAAGGGCTGTCCGGTCCCTGTACGAACGGAGCAGGAGTCTGGTTCGCATTGCCGGCAGTAAGTCAGACCTGTTCCCAGTGCATGTTGGACTCCGGCAGGGCTGCCCTTTGTCACCGGTTCTGTTCATAATTTTTATGGACAGAATTTCTAGGCGCAGCCAGGGGCCGGAAGGAATCCTGTTTGGGAACCACAGGATTTCATCTCTGCTTTTTGCGGATGATGTTGTCCTGTTGGCTTCTTCAAACCAGGACCTTCAGCATGCACTGGGGCGGTTTGCAGTCGAGTGTGAAGCGGCTGGGATGAGAATCAGCACCTCCAAGTCCGAGGCCATGGTTCTCGACCGGAAAAGGGTGGCTTGCCCTCTCCAGGTTGGTGGAGAAGTCCTGCCTCAAGTGGAGGAGTTTAAGTATCTCGGGATCTTGTTCACGAGTGAGGAAAGGATCGAGCGTGAGATCGACAGGCGGATCGGTGCAGCCTCCGAAGTGATGCAGTCACTTTACCGGTCCGTCGTGGTGAAGAAGGAGCTGAGCCAAAAGGCGAAGCTCTCAATTTACCGGTCGATCTACGTTCCGACTCTCACCTATGGTCATGAGCTTTAGGTAATGACAGAAAGAACAAGATCGCGGATACAAGCGGCCGAAATGAGTTTCCTTCGCAGGGTGGCTGGGCGCTCCCTTAGAGATAGGGTGAGAAGCACAGTCACTCGGGAGGAGCTCGGAGTAGAGCTGCTGCTCCTCCACATCGAGAGGAACCAGCTGAGGTGGCTCAGGCATCTTTTTCGGATGCCTCCTGGACGCCTCCCTGGGGAGGTGCTCCAGGCATGTCCCCCTGGGAGGAGGCCCCGGGGAAGACCCAGGACACACTGGAGGGACTATGTCTCTCGGCTGGCCTGGGAACGCCTCGGTGTTCTTCCCGAGGAGCTGGCCGAGGTGAATGGGGAAAGGGAAGTTTGGGCTTCCATGCTTAGACTGTTGCCTCCGCGACCCGGTCCAGGATAAGCGGAAGAAGACGAGATATTTAACTTTTATTTCAGAGTATTTTTATTTGTACATTTTAGGTTATGTTTTTGTCACTCTGTTATTCAACAGGTTATAATGACCTGCAACCTCAGTTTGTCAGTTGAACGCAAGAAAAAGAAGATTTGCTGCCATTTTACTTTGTATTTGAGTAAAGTGAATAAATAAGTGGTCTGTGGAAAATCCATTTAATCCTGGGAACTGCGTGCACAGGAGTTTGTGATTACTACAACCCCCCCCGGTTGGCTACTTATTTGTCATGGCTGGCTAGTATGAGCCTTAGTGGAAAGCCCTGGGTACGTCAGCCTATCACAGGGAAATGGACGCACCTGCCCACTAGTCTGAAGTGACATCTATGGCAAGTGTCAGGAACCCCAAAGCCACCCACGTTAGGGTTACAATGATTTTTGCGCGGGGACATAAAAATACCTGGATTGGTGCCCAGGCGCACGGTAAGCCCACCGGGAGTGCTGGCCCCCTCCACCTTAAGGTAGCCATCTAGGAGAAGAAAAAAATTGATGTAACACCCGCTTTTGGTGCTAATTTAGACATCTTGCATCTGCTTATCTCTACGTCTCTTAGTTCTGTGTGAGTCACTGCAGTGTTGTGCAAGCTGTATGTGACTATAATCCTAGCACGGGCATTGCTGACATGAAACATCTATGGTTGCCTTGGTTTTTGAAGTCCAGTGGTGATGGCGACGCGGCGACGTGTATAGGTCGGACAGGCTGGAAGTACGTAGCTGCTGACCTACACACTGGCAGCCTTTGGTAGATATAAAGTCGTTTGCTTATCTAGAGAGGGAGAGGTGACACTCAGTTGCTCCAAAGGTGTCTGAGCAGCCCTTTTTAGGGATAGCACTGCTCACCAGATATCTGGAAGGGTCTAGAAAAGGTGATCCAAACATTGCCTGTCTCATCATCAAGTCTGGCCAGTTTAGCGTGGCTGGCGGACGTCCTTCTAAGCGCTCGATGTCGTATAGGTCGCAAGAAAACCAAAACAAAAAACTTCTTTTGCTGGAATGTAAGAACACTCATTGATAGTCAGACTGGCTCATCCCCTCCTCAGCATACAGCATTGGCTGCTAGAGAACTCGATCACTATGGTGTTGATATCGCTGCACCTTGAGACCCGTCTTCCTGACGATGGCCGACTTGAGGAACACGGTGGGGGTTATACGTTCTTCTGGAAGGGTCGTAAAGCTGAGGAACCTAGAGAGGTTGGTGTAGGTTTTGCAATCTGCTCGAATTTGGTATCTCGCTTGGAAGAGTTACCTTGTGGTGTAAGTGATAGACTTATGACTCTCCGGTTACATCTTACTGGAGGCCACTACATCACAATCATCAGTGCTTATGTTCCTGCACTCGTGTTGGAAGAAGTTGTTGAGAAGAACTCCTTCTATGAGGCGCTTTGAGACCTTCTTAATTCTGTTCCGGGGACTGATAAAATCATCTTGTTAGGGGATTTCAATGTTAGGGTTGGTTGTGACTGGGAGACGTGGAGTTGCCTTCGCAGATATGGGACCAGGAAAACGAATCGCAATGGACAGCTTCTTCTAAAAGTATGCACAGAGTTTCAGCTTCACATTGCGAGTACACAATTCCAACATGAAGGTGACCATGTGACAACTTGGATGCATCCAAGATCTCGACAATGGCATCTGCTCGACTACATCATAGTTCGCCAGCATGATATACAGGATGTCTGCAATGCAAGTTCTTTATGAGGTGCAGACTGCTGGACGGACCATGCACCTGCAAGATCCAAGATGCATTTTGTCATAAAACCTCCTGCTAGGAACCGAACTACTGTGAAACTCCCAAAGCGTCTGGATGCTGCTAAACTGCATGATGTAAGCACTCAAGAAGCTCTTAGAAAATTGAATATCAGCTACAGTTCACACTGCCTCATGGGAGGAAGTTCGTGATCAAATCTACGCTGTAGCAAAAGACACTGTCGGCCTAGTCTCAGTTAAGAGTCGAGACTGGTTCGATGAAAATGATCAGGTAATAAGAGAAATCCTGGCTGATAAGAACAAGATCCAGGAACGTATGCTGCAGAAAGATCTACCAGCGGCATCACAACAGCATCTGAATCAGCAATTAAAAGATGCAAAAGCTAATGCTCAGCGAAGACTGCAAGAAATGGAAGACGACTGGTGGTCTAGCATAGCTGCAGATATGCAGGCTGCTGCAGATATGCAGGCTGCTGCAGATATGCAGGCTGCTGCAGACATGCAGGCTGCTGCAGACATGCAGGCTGCTGCAGACAGTAAAAGCAGTAAAGAGCTGTACAATCTGATGAAGCAAGCTTTTGGCCCTAAAACAGCTACAGTCATGCCTTTAAGATCTAAAGTTGAGAGAAAACTACTCACCAGTATGATTGAAATTTCCAAACGGTGGAAAGAGCACTTCTCAGACTTGCTGAACAGGGATAGCCATGTAGCTCCCACTACACTTGACAACCTATAGCAAAGACTTATCATAGAACCAATGAATGATCCTCCTACCTTGGACGAAGTGAAAACATCTATCAGTAAGTTGAATATGGGGAAGGCTGCAGGGAAGGATGGTATCTTTGCTGAAATCTTCCATTTTGGCAGTGATCACATAGCTGAAATCATGCATGCAAATCATTGTAAACACATGGAATGCAGGAAGTGTCCTTAAAGACTGGAAAGATGCTATTCTTATACCTGTATATAAACGCAAAGGGATAAAGGAATTATGTGAACATTATCCGGATATAGCTCTGCTATCAGCAGCAGGAAAGATCCTGGTGGGAATTCTGTTGTCACAACTTAACACCCACATTGTGGAAATGATTCTGTCCGAGTCTCACTGTGGATTCCGCCCCCAAGAGAGGGACAATGGACATGATCTTCACAGCATGACAAATCCAGGAGAAGCCATATGAGCAACAGTAAGGCCTTTTTCAAGTTTTTGTAGATCTAACAAAGGCCTTTGATACTGTAAAAAGAGATACATTATGGGAAATTCTGAGACACCCAGGCTACCCTAACCACTTTGTGGACATTTGTCAGTCATTTCATGATGAAATGGAAGTGTCCGTCAATGTCGGTGGTTTACTTTCTGAACCTTTCAAAGCAAGCACTGGTGTAAAACAAGGTGATCTTGTAGCTCCCGCCCTATTCTCCATCTTCTTCTCTGTTGTTTTTCTCTGTGCTTTTGAAGATTATCCCCATGGCATATACATTCGATATCAAATATCTGGCAAACTCAACATCCGCCGCTAAGACGAAAACTTTCCAAGCTCTAATTCGTGATCATCTATATGCTGACGACTGTGACCTTGTCTCTAATAGTGAACGGGAGATGCAGATTCTTATGGACAGTCTCTCGTGTTCCTGTAAGGCCTTTGGCCTTACCATCAGCCTTGACAAGACAGATGTCATGTTTCAACCAGCCTCCGGCGTGCCTTATACCAAACCATCAATATATGTTGATGGTCAAACTGCAGGTCGTGGACAAATTCACGTATCTTGGAAGTACTATCAACAGACAGTGCTCTCTCGATGATGAAATATCTAGCCGTGTAAAGAAAGCAACAGATGCATTTGCTGCTTTGAGGGACCGAGTGTGGTCCCAGCGTGGGTTAAGAAAGAGCACAAAGATCTCTGTTTACAACGCATGTGTTCTAACTTGTCTGCTCTATTCTTGTGAAATGTGGGTGACATACCAAAGACATCTAGATGTTCTTGAAAAATTCCATCAACGTTACTTAAGATCGATTCTTGGAATTCACTGGACATCATACATGCCTGACACAGCTGTGCTTGAAAAGGCTAATTCATTTAGCATAGAAGCATATATTCATGTTGGTTTTTCATTGTTGACTTCAGGAAAAACCAACCCAGCTACGCTCCACTTCTCATCAACAACATGGCCGTGGAGGTGATCAATAGCACCAAGATCCTAGGGGTGTACATCACAGACAACTTCACCTGGTCTGTGAACACTGCGTCACTGGTCAAGAAGGCACAGCAACCTCTGCACTTCCTGCATAGGATGAGAAGAGCCCACCTGCCCCCGCCCATCCTCACTACATTCTACAGAAGCACCATAAAGAGCATTCTAACCAGCTGCATTTCTGTGTGGTGTGGAGGCTGCAGTGCCTCTGACTGGAAGAATGAGAGTGATGAGGACAGCAGAGAAAATCATTGGGACTTCGCTTCCCTCCATTCAGGACATTGCACCAAGGTGTGGCATGTCTTGAGCCAGAAACATCATCAGTGACCCCTCACACCTTCACTATGGACTGTTCTCCCCTCTGGCCTCTGGAAAGAGGTTCTGCAGCATTAGGTGCAGGACCACCAGGTTCTGTAACAGCTTTTTTCCCCCAGGTCACCAGACTGCTGAACTCCAAACCCAAACTCTAAACTTCTGTTTATAACTTGAACATTCCTAATTCCACAGGTCACTTTATACTATTGCACTTTATAATACTTTTGCTGCTGCATAATTTAATTAAATTTAATGGGGATCAAGGTAGAAGCGTTTACGTCGCAATCCCCGTCAAGTAATATTACCAATGTTACTTGCGAATTCTACCAAACACTTTGAAGCCGAGCCAAAAGACAAATGATGTCCAGAAGCCCAATAAATGGCAGTAGCCCATCAGCCCATAACAAGAAGAGAGGCCAACGCCCGCCCCCAAGGCCAGCTTTGACCATCATATCTCTAAATGTTGAAGGACTGTCTGCAACTAAAGAACTTGTTGCCAAACTCTGCAGAGAGCATCAGTGTGATATTCTCTGCCTTCAAGAAACCCACTGTGGACCCAAACATCCCCGCTCTCGAGTGGAGGGCATGACCACCCTCATAGAAAGACCACATGAGAAACATGGAAGCATCATGCTAGCAAAAAATGGGACGATCATCGAATCAACATCAAAGATCGATGAAAACAACATTGGAGATCTTAACCGCTGAGCTCAGAGGAATTACCGTCACCTCCGTATACAAACCACCTCCTACACCTTTCCTGATGCCAGAAATACCATCATCTGGGAAACCAAGGATAGTGATTGGAGACTTCAACAGCCACAGCTCACAATGGGGATATGCCAGTAACAACGCAGATGGAGATGCAGTAGAAGTATGGGCCGAAACCAACCAGCTCAACCTGATCCATGATGCCAAACAACTAAAGTCCTTCAATAGCGGGCAATGGAAAGCAGGCTACAACCCTGATATCGTGTTTGTCAGCCATAGCATCTCTGGACTGAGCAAAAAGCTGGTACTGGAGCCACTGCCAAAAACCCAACATCGCCCCTTTGGCCTTACAGTCAATGCTGCAGTTACCCCAGCCACAGTTCCTTTCTGGAGAAGATTCAACTTTGGGAAAGCAAATTGGCCTGGCTTTCAAGAAGATCTTGAACGGAAGGTTGCCCACCTCCCAGCGGACCCCAAAAACTATGAAATCTTCACTAAGTTAGTGCACCAGGCAGCCCGGAAGAACATCCCAAGAGGCTGCCGCACTCAATACATCCCCGGCCTTGATGCTCCAAGCAGCGAACTATATGAGCGATACCAACAGCTTTACGAATTTGACCCCTTTGCTGAAAGCACCATCGAAGTAGGTGAGAGACTCATGACCTCCCTATCAGAAAGCTGCCAGCAGAAATGGCAAACTCTACTGGAGACAACTGATATGGCAAAAAACAGCAAAAAGGCATGGAACCTCATCCGAAAAATCAGCAATGATCCATCAACCCCAACACAGCAACAGTATACCACCACGGCCAACCAAGTTCAGCATCAGTTGCTGCTCAATGGGAAATCCACCACCAAACAGCCAAGACCAAAGGTAGACCGACCTCAGCACTCCCAAACCACCGGACTGACTGAGCCGTTTTCCCCTGAAGAGCTCAATATCAGCATCGAAGCCCTTAAAACCGGCAAAGCCATCGGCCTGGACAATATTTTCACAGAGGAGATCAAGTACTTTGGACCTCTGACACAGAAGTGGGTCCTTGAGCTGATGAACAACTGTATGCTGACAAGAAACATCCCAAAGAGCTGGAGGAAAACCAGAATCATCACTCTTCTAAAACCAGGTAAAGATCCAGCTAGAGCTGTGCAATATATCGTATTTTTATCGCGATATCGATATTGGTGTCAAACGATATCAAAATTCATAATATCGATATGAAACGATTTTTTGTCATTTGTCGAAAGGGACGTGCACAATATTTCTACAATGGCAATAAAACAACAATAACATTGACGTGACAGTAAGGTAAAACGAACCCTTCTGTCCCCTAAGGCACACCGTAGCCTTGCATACGTCATCCATTCTACTCCCGCGATATCTCCGCAACAGTAAAAAATCAATTCTTCTGTTTTCATACGTGTCGGGTGATTTGATATATTGATTTCTTAATATGTTGTTTGATTTGCTTGCTAATAGTTATAATAATACAATTAACATATTTACGTCATATTTTTGGATGTGGGACTGGGTAATGTAAAAATGGCATCTACGGAAGAAAACAAGCACAACAATATTAGCACATATCCAGCTTGCTAGCTGTGTTAGATGTGTTAAACCGTGTGGATTTAAGTGGAATAATTGCGAGTCGTCCTGTGGTCAAGGCAGCGTTTTAAGGTAAGGCAATTTGGTTATTAATGTTGCCCGCCGCGGCATGTTTACTTGGGTTCATTTGATTTTGACTTGTGCATCTGCAGCTAGCATCATGCTTTGAAGTAGGTTCTGCTAAGGACGGGTTTATTGCGCGATGTAGACGGACTCAGATGTAATTACATTGTTTTTAAAATTCCGTGCGCTTAAAACGGTGTCCCCCTGCTAATCATGTAGCCCTAATCATGTGTTGCTTTTACTTTTCGAGTGAAATATCTCTGCAAATGGTATTTCAATGCTGACATGCCAAAAAGATAGCGGAGTCCACATTTGGAAGATGAAGGAAGAGAAGCCTGATGCTTGAAAATAGATCGCTTAATCCACAACGCATATCTGTATTTGAGACATAACCTGCAACTAGTGGGGATGTTTTGGAATGACTGTGCGTGGGGTGTTTTTGGCCACAGAACACTAACCCACAGTAGTAGGAGGACTACTGGGTTCGTGGATTTTGTCTGTTGACTGAGCGACGCATGGTGTTTGCCTTGTGCCATTTCACGGAGCATCTAGCCGCAGTGCCACCTACACTTTCAGGGAATGTTTACATGCCGCTGAGCTATTTTCATGTATGTTAATTCTTAAGGACTTGTCTCTATATTGTGCGTGTTCACACACGGACTGGCCATCGGGAGTAGCGGGAGTTTGTGGGCCGGCGGAGAAAAAAACAAAACAGTTGCGCGCTGGCCTTTAATATGATAAGCAATGTTAACAGTTTCTTAAAGAAACTGTTAACATTGCTTATCATATTAAAGGCCAGCGCGCAACTTTTTTTTTTTTTTTTTTCTCCGCCGGCCCACAAACTCCCGCTACTCCCAATGGCCAGTCCGTGTGTGTGCGTGTTTTAATGTTGGTGTCTTAACAACACACAAGCTTACGTTGTAGTGTGTGTGTGAGAGAGAGATTTTATCCTTGGCTGGCTACGAGCCAGTGTGGACGTTACGCACTAATCACTGGTAATACCAGCGCTGGCTCCATCCTCTGTGATCGGAAATGTTGAGTGAGGAGAACGTGAGCCTTGTGCAGGCTATAGGACCTATGCAAAGTACGCGCTTGCACAGTAAATAGTTTAAGTAAAAGGCGTTTCAGGGTACAACGGGAAGGGTTGACAGGTAGCCTATGAGGCCTGTACTATAAAAATGTGGCCCGGTGCCTCAGGTGTTGATGATCAGGGCTTTAAAAAAAGGTGTATAAATATCGTTTTAAAAATCGCGATATCGATATTTACTGAAAAAATCGCGATATTGATTTTTTCCAATATCGAGCAGCCCTAGATCCAGCATATGCAAAGAGTTTCTGCCCAATCTCCCTGCTATGTCACCCATACAAGCTGTTTAAGCGCCTGATCCTCAACAGGCTTGCCCCAGTCATTGAACCAGCCATCATTCCTCAACAAGCTGGATTCCGACCTTGCAAATCCACAACAAGTCAACTTCTGAATCTCACACAGCACATTGAAGACGGGTTCCAGAAAGGACTGGTGACAGGAGCCATCTTTGTTGATCTGTCTGCCGTGTACGACACCGTGAACCACCGCCTCCTCCTGAAAAAGATCTTGGAGATGACAAAAGACCTGGCGCTCACAGACCTCATCAGAGCCCTTCTGAAAGATAGGTGCTTCTATGTTGTCCTTAACAACAAGCAAAGTTGCTAGCGATGACAACGGAACGGCTTGCCTCAAGGTAGCGTGCTGGCTCCACTACTATATAACATCTACACCAATGACCAGCCAATGGACCAGAATACGGAGCGGTTCATCTACGCTGACGACCTCTGTGTAACATCCCAAGAGAGTACATTTGAAGCTGTAGAAACAAATCTCACCTCAGCCCAAGATGAGCTACACCTCTACTATGGAGTGCAACCACCTACACGCAAACCCTGCGAAGACCCAAGTCTGTTCGTTCCATCTCAGGAGCCGGGAAGCAAACCGACCCCTTAACATCACATGGTCTGGAACACCTCTTGAGCACTATACCAACCCTGTCTACCTTGGTGTAACACTGGATCGCACTCTCTCCTATAAGGAACACGTCAAAACCACCACACTGAAAGTTAACTCCCGAAATAACATCCTTCGGAAGCTGACCAACTCCAAATGGGGAGCCACAGCACACACACCAAGATCTACTGCTCTGGCTCTGTGCTACTCCTCTGAGGAGTATGCATGTCCTGTTTGGGAGAAATCATCCCATGCCAAGAAACTAGACCCAGTGTTGAATAACACCTGCTGCTTAATTACTAGCTGCTTGAAGCCCACCAACATAAACAACCTGTACCTCCTCGCTGGCATTGCCCCTGCTGATGTGAGACGGGAAGTCGCCAGCCAAGTAGAGATGACCAAGACCATCAGTGATGAACACCACCTCCTCTACGGACATGTACCCCCGGCCCAACGGCTGAAGTCCAGGAGAAGTTTTCTCAGCCATGTCCAGCCCCTAGTAGCATCACGGAAAGAAACCAGACTCCAACTATGGACAAAAAGGCTTGAGGACGATCCCCCTCTCATTTACATGGGTATCCCCCCTTCTGAAGCCCTCCCTCTGGTCTCAGAAGCACCATGGGTCCAGTGGAAGATGCTCAACCGCCTGAGAACAGGGTGATCAAAAGCTGCCATGGCCAGATGGGGCTATGAAACTGGCCAAACCATCTGTGAATGTGGAGAAGAGGACCATACAATGCAGCACTGCCTTGTCTGCCCTCTACTACCCAATCAGTGCAGCTCAAAGGATCTCGCAGTGTTCAATAAAAATGCAACGGACTGTGTAAAGAAATGGGAAACTGTCATATAACCAACCAGCTTCAAAGACACGAAAAGAAGAATTTAATTTAATACACTTCATATTTATTTCTGTGCTGAGCCAAACTGCAACGAAATTTCATTCGGTGTACACTTGTTGCATACTGAATGACAATAAAGGTTGTTTAAGTCATGTTCATCGTCACAGGCTTTGTTGGACGGGCCATGTCATACGCATGGAACAAAACAGAATTCCGAAGCAGACGCTCTATGGCGAGTTGTTGCAAGGCACTTGGCCACAACACAAGCCTAGAAAGTGCTACAAAGATTGCATCAAAGAATACCTATTAGCATGCAAAATTGATGATAATAACTGGGAAACAATCGCTTGTGACCGTGGAAAATGGAGACAAACGATCAGCAATGATTGCAAGCCTTTCCATGAGAATGCAGTGAGGTGGGCACAAGTCAAACAAGCTGCAAGAAAAGGAGAATTCATCAATCCATCAGTCAGCCAATTCATATGTGACCAGTGTGGCAGAATCTGTCTTTCTACAGCTGGCCTCCTTAGCCATCAGAGAAGCCACATCGGTAGAGCAGTACCAAATTACAAATCAATATACTGTATGCTGCAGGTTGACCTGATTTGTCACATTTGCCAGAAGGTCTGTAAAAACCGTTCCGGACTAACACGCCATACGCATGTGCAGCCGCAACAACAGGCTACATATAATTCGGGACCCATGCACACGGATTATGTTTGCCGGCTTTGCAACAAGCTTTGTAAATCTCTGGCTGGCTTCAAAAGCCATTGTCGTTCCCATAACGACTAATTTTAGAATGATTGTCAGCAATGGTCATACTCGTTTAACGAGTCAACAGCCATTTATATAATCAGCCCATAGCTCCCTAGGAGCATAGGCCACCAACAAGAGCTTTTCATCTAGTTCTATTCTGTGCAGTTTTCTCTAGTGTTGACCATGAATAGCCTCGGCTTTCATTTTGCCTTCAACGGGTCTTCTCCAGGTGTTTTTAGGACGACCTCTTTTCCTTGTGGGTTCCATTTTAAAGCTTGCTTACTGATATTCTTTGGTGACTTCCTGAGTGTGTGTCCTATCCAGCTCCACTTCTTCTTCTGGATTTGCATCTCTACTGGTTGTTGATTGGTTAATTCCCATAGTTCTTTGTTCTTCATTTTATCTGACCATCTAACATTCATTATTCTCCTCAGACAATAATTAAGGAATGTTTGAATTTTCCTAAGCATAGCTTTGGTAGTTCTCCAAGTCTCTGCTCCATACAAGAGAACGGACTTAACATTCAATAACCCTGTACTCAGATTAGCCCTTTGAGATCAAGGTTGTCCACAGGCCGGGGGCGACTATCTTTCCTGTCAGGGGGAGGGAGGGGGGATTTGGGAGTCAGCTACAGGCTAGATGGCTCTCCAGGCTGAGTCAGGTGGTGGGGGTATGTGGCAGCAGGAGCGTGGTTGAGCGCCGAGTTGTGAATGAAGAATGATGCTGAGGAAAGTGAGTGGCAAACAATCACACCCAGGTCTAATTAATGTTGTGTGCGCCTTTCAGTGACAGCCGAGGGCTGACAAGGGAAGAGTGGAGAGGAGGCAGTTCTCCTGACAGGAGTGTTCATGTGTGTGTCTGTCTGTCACTCTCTCCCAAACTGCTGAAAAGCAGCGTTTCAGTTAATTAATTAAAAAAAAAAAAACAACAACCCCGAAACAAAAACCCGCTGGTCTGAGAGTGGGCTGGAGATGATGCTGGAGAGGCCACAGCCACAACTAACACTTGCTAGTATGAATGTAGGTTTAGACTATAAAATGATGCAGAATCATCAAGTGTTATTTAGACTCAGGCTTCTCTCACAGAGGTACTCGTCATCATTAGGTGGTTCTTCTTTAATGTAGATAATTTTCAGTTCTTTGTGACTGTTGCTTTCACAGGTGTCCTCGTCTAGCTGCATGTTCTCTCCCTCCCAAAGCAAGCCATGTGTGAACAAGAATCCAGGAATTAGCATACATCATTACATGACCATTTACAAATTTTCAGGAGACTGACATTTTATAAAGGATGAATATTTACCACTAGTGAGTATGGCTTCATGGTTTCCTCAATAGTCCTTCTGTAAGTAAGTAAATAAATAAATGAATGACATTACAATATATTAGGGAACATCACTGATTGTTTCCACCACAAACTGGATTTGAATTGGAATCCGCTTTAATAGTTTTCATGAAATTATGCTGTGCTTCCATTAGGCATTTTCTGGATATTATTAGAAACCACCAGAACTTATCAGGCTCATTCTTCTTGCAATAATTAACAGAAGACAATTAGACAAACCACCCGCTACCACAAAGAACAAGAAAATGTGAACAACTTGCAGATTTTTAGAGTTAACGTGATCTTTAATGGCATTCTAGAGTTTAGAATTCAGGAACAGATTGTTTTTTTCACTCACTTTGGTAGGAAAATTAACATTACCCACAATGCCATTCAAATATCTTCTGATAGCGTTGTAGTGGCATTTACCCTCCCTTCATGTCTCCCTAATGAGAATGATGCAGCAGTGTTTTAGACCTTTATTCCATTCAGCTCTTTCAGTTACACATCAGCCTCCAAAGCTTCAACTTTCACACTAATGGCATCATGCGCATCATCTCATAGATTGCTAACTAGCCAAGGCAAGTCTCTTCCATAACTCAGTGTAACTTCATTGGAAAACAGCATTGCATTCGAGGTCTTCGAGTCCAGCGTTTACTCTAACATCTCCATGACTTCTACACTGAATTTCCCATTAATATGATGCTGAACATTGCTGGAAAATGAAAGAGTTGAAATGAAAAAAGAAAAAAAAAATCTCTTGCACTTTTGGTTTTGGGAGTTGACAGCAAAATGTGACACTTACCACTTATGTTTGAGATTGTTTCAAATTTCCTCCTATTAAACTCCATTGTAACTGAATTAGCAACAACGTCCTCCTGACTTTTTACAGGACTAGAGGTGGCCTGTAAGACAAAAATCTCAATTTTCGGAGGCATTTCAACAATACACAACATATAGGTTTGTTCACAAACTGTCCATGATACAAAAAGTATTGCAAAAAAAACAAACAACAAAAAAAACCCAACAACCCTATTTATTAAAAAACCTGACAAAGAGGGGAAAAATTAATCCGTAAAAAAAAAAAGCCTTTTACATTTATAAGGATTAAAGACGCTGACTGCAAAGTAATCTGAAATTTAATTTATTCTTATTATTTTTTTAAATTCTGCATGACATTTTCCTCTGTTTCGCAAGAACAATATCTTGTGGGTGAGATTATTTATGTGCTGAGGGTCACTTTTCTCTGTTTTGGAACAGAATAGCCTACCTCTTAAGGTAAACAGTGTGACCCTATGGAAATAGCCTAATGTGAAGCTCATGTTTCAAGTCATTCAAATTCTGTAAAGCTGCTTTGCAACAATGTTTATTGTTAAAAGCGCTATATAAATGAACTTGACTTGAAGCGCTTTAACTAATTAGCATAACGTGTCTAATAGACGGCAGCGTGGCAGTACCTTGCAGTGGCCTCTCCGGATCCAAAATGGTGCTTTCTTGTGTCGTTTTGTTATTTTGCCCGACCTCGTACAGCACATAGATATTGGATCAACTAGTATTTGTGTTGACCATTGCCAGACACTCCTTCAGTACAGAAATCATGGAGAAAACATCATAAAAGTTGATCTGCTGAAGAAGCTATGTGACCTCGGCCTGCTGCAAGGAACAGGCCTCCAATCCTCGGCTTCACCTGAAGCCGGTGACCTGGGGAAGAGCCATGGAAAGTAGTGTGCGAGGAGGTGAAAACACAACAAGCATGGGGGTGTCCATGCTAGGCTAACAGCTAACCCTAGTCAGCCGGCTCTCCCATCCATTCTCCAATGTCTGCTCCCTGGAAAATAACCTGGACTATATCAGACTCCAGCAGACTACCCAGTGTGAGTTTAGAAATTGCTGTATCCATGTTTTCATGAAGACGTGGCTTAGCGACAGAGTTGTGGACGCCACCATTCAGGTGGACGGGCTAGCTTTGTTCCAAGCTGACAGAAATGCAGCTCTGTGCGCCAAGACCCGCAGAGGTGGCTCAACACAGAACGGTGCAGGAATTCAGTGCTAGTGTCTAGTTATTGCACATCGCTAGTAGAGTTTGTGACTCTTAGATGTGGGCAATTCCATGTAAATGTCAACCTCACCATGCAAAAATAAAGCAACATGTAATACATCAAAACCACTCCCAGAGATATCACCTAGGCCTGTATTTTACAGATGTGAATAAGTTGAACCAATTTGTAACCAACCTAATATGTCACTGTCAGTCTTTCTTTCTTATAATGTAAAACCCAAGCTAAAATCAACTTTGATCATGTACAATTCTATATTATTGCCACAAGCCACAGAAATGTATGCTAAAATCCACAAAACAGCAAAACAATAGCCATCCTAAATATTATTTAAGAACTTTGATAGTTTTAGCTGATATTTAGAGACTTTTTCAAAGGGTTATGGTGGTTAAATTGCTGATTTTCTAAACATATGCCATGTCTATTTCAGACGCGTCACATCCATAACGGAATTTCGTCACATCCATAACGCTGACTTTTCCTTCCGAAACTCTGCATGAAATACAAAATATTTTAAACAAAGATTTTTTAATATTCACCTTGGACCCCTCTATCAAATGGATATCTCCATTTCGACATTAGGTTTACGATTTCACAGAGTTTGATAAAAATGTACAGTCACCCAAGAAAAGTGATACTTTTTCTGTCACATCCATAATGCATCTTTTATTGGCATTTTCTGGCATGCCCTAGATGTACTATGGGAATTGTTCTTGTTCTATCACTTCTTCAGTATGGTACAGCCTTAAAATATGCAACACCTGTTTAAATACTGGGAGACAATAAAACATGCACTGGGTCATTTGTTGCCATTTTGAGTTCAAGTGTCACGTCCATAACGCTGGAATTGCTCATGTAGACCATTTTTATTTACCAAGTGATACTGGTTGGCACTGCACCATCTATGCCAGTTGTTTTTGTTTTTTTTTGCACTGTCCTTGATGTTTGCACCTGCTACACTCATGCACTTTATTATGTGTGTAGATTTGTAGTCCTGTGATGTTTTATGTACACCTGGAGAAACGCTGCTTCATTTGAACTGTGTACTGTCCCAACTATATCTGGTTAAATGACAATAAAAAAAAGCCTTGACATAACTATGGAACTGCATCACAGCAAGATGGCAACAGGCAGAAAACATCGTGACTCAGCATCAGCCTCAGAGTTTTGAGTCGCAGGGATGCAATTTGTGGTTGACATTCATGAACAGCTCCGTGAAACAAAAGATAAATATATCTTTTCTCTGTTCCTGCTTTTGTGTTCTCATTTCTTTCTCTGTAAGATCAAAACACGAGGTGTATAACTCCATACTTGCTACCGTGGAGTCGAGCTCATGCATTCTAAGCCTAAGATAGCTACGCGCTATCTAGAATGATTTAGTTATCTGTCCAAAAAAAAAATTACACGTCATTTAGCCTTGCTCCATCCTGCAGTTGCACTCACTAGGCAGGCTTTCCTTTTCTTTCCACTGGCAGGAGAACCGAGTCCATCGTGTTTGCCCATGCCGACTTGTTTTGGTTAAAAGTAAGTCACACACACCCCATGGTGGTCACATAATATTGTTGCTCGCTTGCTTTGGCAATCTCCAGAATCGTAAAATGCGGGATGCTTTTTGTCTCAGCAAACCATTTACACACAGGATACACGGTGTGTGTAGCAGCAAAACATCTCGGAACTCCAACTTTGCAGTCAGAACCTTTAAGTAAATGTTAACAGATCATCTGCTTTTGGTCAGTTTGTAATTTATTTAAAAATTAGATAATTTTTGTAATTTATACAAAAATGTATTGGTGGCTTAGTGCTTGAATTCAGCAGCCATTAAAAAAAAATAATAATATAGTTTGTAATTTATTTTAAAAATATATCCATGATCTCACAAAAGTGTATTGTGACAATTTATCACAATCTTGAAATTATATTATATTATATCCCAGAGCCTTAAATTAACACTTATTTTTTAAACATTAAAATCCATCATAATGAAAATTAATATAATTAATATAACTAAACTAAGAGAGCTGCCACACCCTGAAACTATTAAAAACTGATGATACAGAAGAATAAATAAGTGCTAACAAAATCGATTAAATTTACAAAATTCGATAAAGTGTAAATGGAATAAAAGAAATGAGCTTCACAGTAAATAAAAACCAGGATCAACCTTGAAAAATAAATTACCTCAGGGCTCGTCTACCTGAAACAATTTACGGAGGTTCCACCCCAAATGTCACACACCGTCTGCAGTGCGCACTAACTAGTGTATGAGACGTCATTACAAAGCATATCTAGTGCACTCGCGTAGGGAGTATGGAGTAATTTGGGCTTTATCCGTTAGCCTGACAGCTCAGTTAGCAAGCTTCAGTTTAACTCACCTCGAGCTTTCAAGCAGAATGTTGTTAAACACCTCACATACAAACAATTTTATTTATTTTAAACCACATTAAATCCAATCTTCGCTGAAAAACCATGAGCAAAATTCTATCAGGAAGAAATGATGAAGCTGGGTCAAAAAGAGCAGAAATCCAATCAGGAAAACTGCCTCGCGCACTACTTCTACTGCTGTCACCTTCTGGATACCAGACATGCACACTGCCACCTACTGGAACATCCGAGTAATAATAATAATAATAATACATTAGTTTTATATAGCGCTTTTCTTGACACTCAAAGACGCTTTACAACAGTTATAGACAAGGAAAAAAAAATAAAGAAAAAAATAAAGAAAATAAAAATAATAATAATTAAATAAAATAAAAAATAAAAAGTCTACCAAGTAGGGGTAAGGATGTAATTCCCGTGGTGTAGCAGCCACAGTCCCACCAAAAGGCGCATGAAAACAAGTCCCACATCTCCAGCACCGCCGCCGTGACGCAGTCAGCCACATCGCTTGAACACCACGAAGCGAGCAGAGAAGCTCCGCCACACAGAGCGCTGGTGTGTCCCAAACCGCCCGCACTGCCGCCGCAACGCCACCGAGCAACACCGCCCGGAACATCACGCCAAGCGTCAAAGCGCAGAGCGCTGGACAACCACGATGCCAAATGAGCAACGAGCTCACTGCAGTCCACAGCCGGGAGCGCAGGCATCACCCGCGGCGAACCAAGGCCTGGAGGGAAACCAACGCCCAAAACTGGGTCCGGAGCTACACCACAACCAGCGGACAAAACACTCAAACAAACATCAAACTACACAAACATGCACAAAAATAAATAAATAAATAAATAAATAAAATGAAAATAGAAAAGAAAAAAAATGAAATAAAAAAAATAATCCAAACGTTAACACTAACAGCTAGTGTGGCAGCAAATGAAAGACATGACTAGTCACATATGCCCCTTTTTCACCAAAGCAGTTCCAGGGCTGGTTCGGGGCCAGTGCTTAGTTTGGAACCGGGTTTTCTGTTTCCACTGACAAAGAACTGGCTCTGGGGGCAGAAAAAACAGTTCCAGGCTAGCACCAACTCTCTGCTGGGCCAGAGGAAAGAACCGCTTACGTCAGCGGGTGTGTGTGTGTGTGTGTGGAGTTGTTAAGACCAACAACAATAACAAGACCACGAAAGATTGCCATTTTTAAGCGACGAGAAGCAGCAGCTGTACAAACGCGAAGTCATCCATTATTATTATTATTGTTGTTGCTGCTGTTGCTTCTTCCGTGTTGTTGTTGCTTCGATATTCGCGCCAAGGTTTATGCAAACGTAGCGACGTAACTGACGGAAACAACGACGTAATGAAGTGGCTTCCCTTAGCACCGCGAGCTATGGAAAAGCAAACTGGTTCTCAGCTGGCTCGCAAGTTGAACGAGTTGTGAACCAGCACCAGCACTGGCCCCGAACCAGCCCTGGAACTGATTTGGTGGAAAAGGGGTAACAGAAAATTCATACCACATTGCTCGTCGTGTGGGTCAACAAGGAGCACGCGCTCCTTGTTGACCCATCCCAGTGGAATGTCAGGCTGGGATCGAAAAGAATGCTACTGGCAAAGAGGCAACAATTGGTAGATGACTACTGAAGTGTAAGAAAATATTTCTAATTTCCACATTCAATTGCCGATCCCTTTCTTCGGAAAAGAAATTAGGCGAGCTAACAGCTTCAGCACAAGAATTCAACATTGATATTGTCTGCATCCAAGAACATCGTATATTACATGAAGATATTGCCACTAAACATCACGTTTTGAAAAACAAGTGGGTGTTACTCACCAGCTCTGCAGAAAAAGCTTTGAACAACACAACAATTAGAGGTGTAGGAATGCTATTCAGCCCAAAAGCATACAAGGCTTTAAACTCAGTGGAAACCATCAGCCCCAGAATAATGAAAGCAACGTTTAATGGGAACCCAGCTGTTACCATCATTTCTTGTTACAGTCCTACCAATGTCTCAAATGTACTGTAGAAGACAAAGATCAATTTTATTTTGAGCTTATTTCACTGACAAGGTCTATTCCAAAACATAACTTGATCATAATTGGTGGAGACATGAACGCTAGAATTGGTAAAAGTGATGCCAAGGGTTCTGTGTATAACGCGGCTACAAATGAAAATGGAAGATGTCTGTTAGACTACATGCAAGAATGTGGGTTGAAAGCTCTCAATACCATATATAGAAAGCGTAAGGGAAAACTTTGGACACACATCTTACCAAGAGGTTCAAAGTCACAAATTGACTATATACTGATAAATGAGAAATGGAAAACTAGTGCACTGAACTGCGAAGCTTTTAAAACCTTCTACACAGTTGGATCTGACCATCGAATTGTAACAGCCAAAGTGAGACTAAGTCTGAGACAAAATAAACCATCCACTAGAAAGAAATCACAGTATGACTGGAGTAGGCTTCTATTTGATGATCACATCAAGGAACTTTACTCTATAGAGGTGAAGAATCAATTCCAGGTATTTCAGAACCCAGAGGTTGTTAGCGACTCCAATGAAATATACAACAATATCATACAGGCTCATGAGGAAGCAGCAAAGAAACACATACCTGTAAAGAACAAAGTCAAACAACATGTTCCATGGGAGAACGAAAATATCACTGTTAGGAGGAAAGCAGTGAAAGATGCCTTGAACGCAGTCAATCAGAGGGAAACAAGGAGCAATGTAAAGAAACTGCAAGATGCGAAAAAACAGCTTGAGGAAGCCTACACTATAGAACAGGAAAGCTATGCCCAAGGAAAAATAAATGAAATTGAAAGTGCAGCTGAGCACCAAAAATTTAAACTGGTATGGGAAACAGTGAATGAATTCACTGGAAGGAAGGGTGCTAGTGTCGGGAAAATAACAGCCAAGGGTCCAGAGGATCGTGTCCGAAGATGGAGGGATTACTTTATGAACCTACTTGGACAGCCACCTGTTATTACAAGTAAACCAACAAGACTTGTGATCCAACAAACACTACTCATCAACACAGAAAATTTCACCCTTGAAGAATTGAGGAAATGGTTGTCTGTGTCTATGTGTCAGCCCTGTGATGACCTGGTGACTTGTCCAGGGTGTACCCCGCCTTTTGCCCATAGTCAGCTGGGATAGGCTCCAGCTTGCCTGCGACCCTGTAGAACAGGATAAAGTGGCTAGAGATAATGAGAATGAGAAGAATTGAGGAAATGTATCAAAGGTTTTAAAAACAACAATGCATCTGGACTTGACAACATCCCCATTGAAGCCTGGAAGACAGATGCCATGAGCACACAACTTCTTGAAGTCTGCAATAGAACTCTGAATGGCGACAGACCTGATATTTGGGTGAAAAGCGGTATTGTGCCACTACCAAAAAAAGGTAACCTGGGAGACACAGGGAATTATCGTGGAATATCTCTGACTGTTATAGCTGCAAAGATCTACAATAAAATGATTCTAAATAGAATAAGGCCACAGCTGGATCCGCTCTTGTGAATAAATCAAAATGGATTTTGATCCGGAAGGTCAACTTTGGCTCAAATTCTAGCACTGAGAAGATTAATAGAAGGAATTAAGGCTAAGCAGTTGCAAGCAGTCATCACGTTTGTGGATTTCAACAAGGCCTTTGACTCAATACACAGAGAGAAGTTAATAGAAATTTTGTTAGCTTATGGAGTACCATCCAAAATTGTAAAAGCTATCAACATACTTTACCAAGACACGGTTGCACAAGTGCTGACACCTGATGGAGATACAGAATTTTTTGATGTAGTTGCTGGTGTACTCCAAGGGGATACCTTTGTACCATTTCTGTTTATAATTGCACTTGACTATGGAAGTATACATCACTGACACAGACTTTGCTGACGATCTGGCCTTGCTTTCAAATTGCTTGGAACAGGCTCAACTTCTCTTGTCAAGGCTAGAGGCTGCAGGGGAGGAAATTGGCTTACACCTGAACCATAAAAAGACCGAGTATATGTTGTACAATCAACTGGATGCCGATTTAGTGACACTTGAAGGAAAGAAACTGAAGCGGGTCGATAACTTTAGGTATCTTGGGTCATGGATAGAATCAAATGGACTTAGAAACTAGAATAGGGCTGGCATGGAACGCGCTAAACAAGATGGAGAAGATGTGGAATTCCAAACTGCACTGCTCTTTAAAACTCCATTTCTTTAGAGCAACCGTTGAAAGTGTTCTATTATATGGCGCAGAGAGTTGGACTCTCACTAGTGCCATGTGTAACAGACTAGATGGCATATATACAAAAATGTTGAGAACAGTCCTGGGTTACACATGGAGAGATCACATAACCAACAAAGAGCTATATGGTGATCTGAGAAGCATAACTTCAATGTTGAGGGAAAGGCAACTTATGTTCATCGGTCATATCTGGAGGAAAAGGGATGAAATGGCAAATCAGTTACTCTTTTGGGAGCCACGACATGGAAAGAGGAAACCTGGTAGACCAGCACTTACCTATTTGGATCAGCTTGAAAAGGACACTGGCCTCACAAAGGATGAATTAAGCATATTATGGATGATAGAAAGTTGTGGCAACGTCATGTCTGTCCGGGGAAACCCGAATTAGATAGATAGATAGATAGATAGATAGATAGATAGATAGATAGATAGATAGATAGATAGACAGATAGACAGATAGATAGATAGATAGATAGATAGATAGATAGATAGATAGATAGATAGATAGATAGATAGAATACTAACAGTAATCACAACACTACTACTAACACATATCCAATACAAACATGAACACTAATCTCCTTTCTACCCTCTGGTAAGTAGCTCAGAAATATCTGCACACACCCAACACACTCACTGAAACATTCACAATCACTGACCTTTTGAATCACACTCCATTTAAAGGAGATACGCAGAACCTTTATTTTTAAATACATTTCTGAGTGAATAGTATCTCCATCCTTGACTCTTGTATGCTGCATAAATGGGAATAAAAAAATAGATATATTTTTGAGAGTTAAAATCGACCGCAAAGTTGGCATTCAAGCTGCCCCGCTGAGCCAGCCAGCCAAGAGTGCGTGACGTCACAGCGGTAACCGGTTTTAAGGCCGAGGCCTTTGGCATGTACAGCGGTGCTTGAAAGTTTGTGAACCATTTGGAATTTTCTATATTTCTGCATAAATATGACCTAAAACATCATCAGATTTTCACACAAGTCCTAAAAGTAGATAAAAGAGAACCCAGTTAAACAACTGAGACAAAAAAACATTATATTTGGTCATTTATTTATTGAGGAAAATGATCCAATATTACATATCTGTGAGTTTCAAAACTATGTGAACCTCTAGGATTAGCAGTTAATTTGAAGGTGAAATTAAAGTCAGGTGTTTTCAATCAATGGGATGACAATCAGGTGTGAGTGGGCACCCTGTTTTATTTAAAGAACACGGATCTATCAAAGTCTGATCTTCACAACACATGTTTGTGGAAGTGTATCATGGCACAAACAAAGGAGATTTCTGAGGACCTCAGAAAAAGTGTTGTTGATGCTCATCAGGCTGGAAAAGGTTACAAAATCATCTCTAAAGAGTTTGGACTCCACCAATCCACAGTCAGACAGACTGTGTACAAATGGAGGAAATTCAAGACCATTGTTACCCCCCAGGAGTGGTTGACCAACAAAGATCACTCCAAGAGCAAGGCGTGTAATAGTCGGCAAGGTCCCAAAGGACCCCAGGGTAATTTCTAAGCAACTGAAGGCCTCTTTTACATTGGCTAATGTTAATGTTCATGAGTCTACCATCAGGAGAACACTGAACAACAGTGGTGTGCATGGCAGGGTTGCAAGGAGAAAACCACTGCTCTCCAAAAAGAACATTGCTGCTCATCTGCAGTTTGCTAAAGATCACGCGGACAAGCCAGAAGGCTATTGGAAAAATGTTTTGTGGACAGATGAGACCAAAATAGAATTTTTTGGTTTAAATGAGAAGCATTATGTTTGGAGAAAGGAAAGCACTGCATTATTTAATACTTGTGTCATTTTTAGGGCATACCTAACAACCTGTGTTTTCTCCCCCCCCCCCCCCCCCCATCTGTCCCTCTGAGTTACATGTTGGTCCTGGGATTGAGATGCTGGCCTCTTCTGCCCCTCAGACCTGCTTGATCCATCCTGGTGCCCTGTGTCTGGTCAGAGTTTTATCGCATCGCTCCTGTGAAGGACGGCCCCATGAGGACAGTTGAGGGTTATACCTGGAGGATGCTCTGGACTCTTACAGTAATGCTTTTATGGCTGAGGACTACAGTTGACTTGCTAACTTTAGGACTGCAGTTGTCATGAACAGTTTTGCATTCAAGTTTCCATCAATGAAGAGTTTATAACATCAACGAAACTGTCTTCATGTTAAAACTGTTAATATTATAATCATGCTGTCTGTTGTTGCCCAAATGAGGATGGGTTCCCTTTTGAGTCTGGTTCCTCTCGAGGTTTCTTCCTCATGTCGTCTGAGGGAGTTTTTCCTTGTCACCGTCGCCACAGGCTTGCTCATTGGGGATAGATTAGATTAGGGATAGATTAGGGACAAAATTAGCTCATGTTTTATCTCATCTCATTATCTCTAGCCGCTTTATCCTGTTCTACAGGGTCGCAGGCAAGCTGGAGCCTATCCCGTTCAAATTCTGTAAAGCTGCTTTGCGACAATGTTTATTGTTAAAAGCGCTATACAAATAAACGACTTGACTTGACATTCCAGCATAAGAACCTTATCCCATCTGTGAAACATGGTGGTGGTAGTATCATGGTTTGGGCCTGTTTTGCTGCATCTGGGCCAGGACGGCTTGCCATCATTGATGGAACAATGAATTCTGAATTATACCAGCGAATTCTAAGGAAAATGTCAGGACATCTGTCCATGAACTGAATCTCAAGAGAAGGTGGGTCATGCAGCAAGACAATGACCCTAAGCACACAAGTCCTTCTATCAAAGAATGGTTAAAGAAGAATAAAGTTAGTGTTTTGGAATGGCCAAGTAAAAGTCCTGACCTTAATCCAATGGAAATGTTGTGGAAGGACCTGAAGCGAGCAGTTCATGTGAGGAAACCCACCAACATCCCAGAGTTGAAGCTGTTCTGTACAGAGGAATGGGCTAAAATTCCTCTAAGCCGGTGTGCAGGACTGATCAACAGTTACCGCAAAGGTTTAGTTGCAGTTATTGCTGCACGAGGGGGTCACACCACACTGTGCCATAATTCTCCAAAGACCATCTCTACTCATGGTGTCAAATGCCTTCATCAAATCGACGTAAGTGGAATAAAGGTCAACATTTTGTTCCTGACACTTCTCCTGGAGTTGTCTGGCAGCAAACACCATGTCTGTAGTCCTGCACTCTTTCCGAAAGCCACACTTACTCTCTGGTAGTAGACCTTGCTCGAGATGTGCGATGAGACAATTGAGTAAAACTCTGGCCAAGATCTTTCCTGTGACAGCCAGCAGGGAGATTCCGCGGTAATTGTTGCAGATACGACGGTTACCTTTGCGCTTGTAGAGGTGCATGATGGATGCATCCTTAAAGTCCTGTGGCACAGCCTCATGAAGCCAGATGAGCTGAAAAAGCTGGTGGAGTTTCTCAGTCAGGGCTACTCCCCCCTCTTTATAGACTTCAGCTGGGATGGAGTCTAAACCTGGAGCTTTGCCACTTGAGAGAAGATGGATAGCTTTCTCAATTTCCTCAAATGTTGGTATGGCATCCATGGTCTCGTCAATAGGAACCTGAAGTAGCCTGCTGATGGCTTCATCGTTTATTGATGAGGGCCTATTCAGGATACTCTGAAAGTGTTCTGCCCATCTCTCGAGGACTTTATCCTTGTCAGAGATCAGTGTTGATCCATCAGCACTGAGAAGTGGAGACAGTGAGCCCGTGGTGGTAGGACCATATATTTCTTTCAAGTTGTTGTAAAAGTTCTTCATGTTGTTTCTGTCAGCAAAGCCCTGGATCTCGTCAGCTTTCTTATTTAGCCAGGAGTCCTGCATCTGGCGCAGCTTCGCCTGTACGGTGCTCTGCACATTTCGTAGTATGTCATGCTTTGATGTTGATGTCGGATCATCGAGATGGGCTTTATACGCATGGTGCTTTTCCTCTAGTAGCTGCTCAATCTCCATGCAGTTCTCATCAAACCAGTCTTTGTGCTTTCTGGTACCGTGGTTGGTCCAAGGCATTCCAGGGCCGTGTTGTAAACCATCTCGCGGAGTGCAGTCCACACTATCTCAATATCATGGCCATCCAGTACAGTGGAGTCTAAGCGTTGTTCAAGGGTGTCGGTAAAGGACTGCTTGATATTTCTGACCTTTAACTTGCTGATATTCAGTCGTTTAGGCGCTTTTGCACCCTGGGGCCGTCTTTTGGGCTGGACACGGATATTTAGTTTGGAAACAACCAGGCAGTGATCTGTCCAGCACTCAGCGCCACACATGGTCTTTGTAACCCAAACATCTTGTCTGTCCCTCTTTCACATGATGGAATAGTCAATTAGATGCCAGTGCTTTGAGCGGGGATGCATCCAAGATGTTTTGTTATGCGTAGGGAGACTGAAAATGGTGTTAGTAATCAAAAGGCCATGCTCCACATAGGTCTGCAGAAGGAGGAGACCGTTGCTGTTACATTTTCCTACTCCATGCTTCCCAATCACTCCTTCCCAGGAGGCGCCGTCACAGCCAACTCTCGCATTGAAATCGCCTAGGATAATAAGTTTATCTGCTTCTGGGATCGAGTTGATGACAGTGTTTAGATCTTCATAGAACTTGTCTTTAGCCTCATCTGGATTAGTCATGGTGGCGGCATAGACACTGATAATGGTAGCAAACTTTTGGCCATGGGAAAGAGGGAGTTGCAACGTCATTAGGCGATCACTTACACCCTTCAGGCAACCAGCTAGCTTTCCAACAAGTGATGACTTAACAGCGAACCCAACCCCGGCTTCTCTTCTCTCTTCAGGGCCGCGTCCGCACCAGAAGAAGGTGTAGCCTGCACCTCTCTCGCACAGATCACCCTCTCCTGCCAGCCTGGTTTCACTAAGAGCAGCGATGTCAATGCCATATCTGCCAAGTTCTTTAGCGACGAGTGCTGTGCGTCTCTGGGGTCTTTTGAAGGAATCTCTATCAAGAAGCGTGCGAACATTCCAAGCTGCAAGGGTTATTGGTATTGTTCTAGTTTTCAATTTACTTCCTTTGTTTCGACCGCATGAGTAGAGCCCCCTCCAGTCACGGTAAACTGGCTAGGGTAGGAGGAGTAGGCAATGTTTGGGACACCTTTTCTAGTCCCTTCCTCATGCCGTGGAGGTGAGCAGTGCATTTCCTAAATAGGGCTGCTCAGTCACTCAGACTGCTGCCGAAATCCACTGCTACTCTGATCAGTGAATAGCGATCCAATGGCCTAAGCCGCCTATGTGCAGGGTTGTGGCTACGACTACCAGTGTACCCACACCTGTCACCACGTCACGCGCCTGTCGCCACAGGACTTTCATGGGATAGAGGATGATAGATGACTTGCACAGTGAATTTTAATTAAAGTGAAGAAGAGTTGCGCATCGTCGACCTCACTCTAGTCTGGGACCGTCTAAGAATCCAGTGGCAGGACAAAGTCGAGACGACTGTAGACAGAACCAGATGCAGTGGATGGCCAAGCTGACTTAAAAATACCACATCTTGCCCTATGCACTCCACAGGTGCATTGCTGTAACCGCCTTCTTCTCTATAGCTTCCGCAGGATCTGCTGGTTCCCAGACTTTGTGAGCCTTTCCCGGACTGGGTATGGCCGCAAGGCAGCAGAGGTTTGGAATCAGGGTTTTCCTTCCCCTAGGTGGACTGCCAACCAAGGCTAATGAGCTCCACCTACCCAAAGGGAATATACCATCCCTCACTCGGTCCCTGGTATAACATTTTGTCAAATACAGGTGCACCACGTGTAGGTAGTTATACAGGAGTTAGGTGACCAGAGCTGTGAAGATTAGTCACCCTATGCACCCAAATTAGACAGGCTTTAGCACCACCTCTGGTACAAATTAGACAGGCTTTAGCACCACCTCTGGCTACTATGAAGACAGTGTCATGCCGTATGGGCTTTCTCGCACCCCCTCTGGGTTTCATTGTCTGATTAATGATATACTGAGGGACTTCCTGGGCAAATTTGTAATTGACGACAATATACTGATGACATTCTGATTTACTCCCTCTCTCAGAATACTTATGTCACACACATCAGCCAAGTTTTGTCCCATCTCCTCAAGAATCAGCTCTACAACTAGGGTGAAAAGTTTCATGTCTCTGATATATTCCTAGGATGTGTCATACAGTAAGCCCCAATGTTGTGTCTATGGATTATGCCAGGGTGGTGGCTGTGATGGACTGGCCCACTCCCAAAACTGTCAAATACCTCCAATGTTTCCTTGGCTTCACCAATTTTTACAGGAGGTTCATTTGGGGCTTCAGTTCCATCACTAACCCTCCCACAACTCTCCTCAAATAGGGCCCCAAGCATCTGGCATGGAATCTGGCAGCTGAAAAGGCCTTGGCTAAGTTCAAGACAGCTTTCACCACTGCCCCCATCCTGAAGCACCATGATCCCATTAAGACCCTCATTACTTACAGTAATGCTTTTATGGCTGAGGACTACAGTTGACTTGCTAACTTTGGGACTGCAGTTGTCATGAACAGTTTTGCACTCAAGTTTCCATTAATGAAGAGTTATAACATCAATGAAACTGACTTCATGTTAAAACTGTTAATGTTATAGTCATGTTGTCTGTTGTTGTCCAGGTGAGGATTGGTTCCCTTTTGGGTCTGGTTCCTCTCGAGGTTTCTTCCTCGTGTTGTCTGGGGGAGTTTTTCCTTGCCAGCGTCGCCACGGGCTTGCTCATTGGGGATAGATTAGGGATAAAATTGGCTCATGTCTTGGGTCATTCAGATTCTGTAAAGCTGCTTTGGGACAATGTCTATTATTAAAAGCGCTATACAAACAAACTTGACTTGACCCTCATGGTCGAAGTCCATGCCTCACCCAGTAGCATTATTTTCAAGGAAATTCACACCCGCTGAATAGATCTATAACACAGGGAATTAGGAGCTCCTGGTGGTCAAACTTGCTCTCAAGGAGTAGTGGCACTGGTTAGAGAGGGCCAAGTTTCCATTCCTCATATTCACTAACCATAAGAAATTGGAGTACCTGAAAACTGCCAACAGTCTAAAGCCACATCAAGCTCCATGGGCCCTCTTCTTCATTAGGTTTGATTTCACACTCTTTTACTGACCTGGCTCAAAAAATGTCAAGGCTGACTCCCTGTCCTGTATGTACCCATCTGAGACCTGTGACCACAAACCTGAACCTATCCTACCGCTCTCATGTGTTATCAATGCCATCACATGATTAAGATCAAGAAATCACCAATGCTCCTGCTCACCAAGTTCCTGCTTCATGCCATGTCAGTTGCACCTTTGTACCTCAAATACTCAGGTACAAACTGATCACCCGGTCCCACACAATGCCAGCTATGGGTCATCCCAGCACACATTGTACATACAATCTGTGAAAGTCCAAGTAGTGACCTAACATGCTGACTGATATCCACAGGTACATTTCATCATGTCCAATATGTGCCCAAGCCACAGCCCCACATACCCTACCAGTCAATAAACTCATGCCACTGCCCACTCCACAACATCCCTGGTCCCACATACTCAGATTTTCTCACCAACCTCCCCAAATCCAATGGTAAAAGTGTCATCATGGTGGTCATTGATTTTTCAAAGTCCCTGTGCCTAGTCCTGTTGCTCAGCCTACCCACAACCATGGAGATGGAACAGATTTAACCATGTGTTCTGCAACTTTGGTATCCTGGAGGATAATGTAAGCAATCGAGGTGTACAATTCACCTCATATGTGTGGAAGAGCTTCATGAAGATGTTGGGCGTCTTCATGAGTCTCACATCAGGGTATCAACCACAGACTAATGGTCAAGTTAAGTAAAGTAACTTTATTGGTCTCCCTAGGGAGAAATTTAGCTTAGAGTCAGGGAACATTGCTGCATTGAGAAAAGGACACAAACACACATCTAATTAACTAAAAGAACATATGTGCAATACGGCATTTTTGCTCCAGGTGAACTGTGCAAATTAAAAATCCTAACATTGATACATACAAACATTTAAACAAGTACCATTAATACATTCATACATACATACAAAACTATTCATACATACATACAAACATACCTACCTAACATCCACTGAAGTAATATCTATACATACATACCTATCCATACATCCAATCTAATAACATCTATAATAATAATAATAATAATAATAATAATAATAATAATAAGTTAAATTTATATAGCACGTTTCAAGAAACCCAAGGACGCTTTGCAATTATAGACAAGGAAAAAAATAAATAAATAAAAAATAAAAATAAATAAAAAGTAAAAAGTCCACCAATTAGGGGTCAAGATGTAATTCCAGTGGTGTAGCAGCCACAGTCCCACCAAAAGGCGCACGAAAACAAGTCCCACATCTCCAGCACTGCCACCGTGACGCCGTCAGCAACATTGCTCGAACACCACGCCATGGATCCACAAAGCGAGCAGAGAAGCTCCGCCATGCAGAGGGCTGGTATGTCCAAACCGCCTGCACAGCTGCCACGACACCACCGAGCAACATCGCTCAGAACATCATGCCAAGCGTTAAAGCACAGAGCACTGGACAACCACGATGTAAAATGAGCAACAGGCTCACTGCAGTCCATAGCTGGGAGCACAGGCATCACCCACAGAGAACCAAGGCCTGGAGGGAACCGACGCCCAAAACTAGGTCCGGAGCTACACCACAACCGGCGGACAAAACACTCAAACAAACATCAAACTACACAAACACACAGAAAAAAAATAAATAAATAAAATGAAAATAGAAAAAGAAAATAAAAAGAAAATAAAAAATTCTATACGTTCACATCAATCATATACAATAAAACATCTATACATTCCTAGATATCCATCTAAACCATACATACATTCATATATAACCATACATCCAAACCAATAATATCCATACATCCAAGTTTACAACATCCATACATCTCATTCATACACACTAAAATTGATACCATCCCTACAGTCATACATATAAATTACATTCATACACTTCCTACATATGCAAAAGAACCATAGTTATAAGTATCCTGTGCAAAATAGCCACCTTCCTACATATCCATCTAAACATATCCATACATCCAAACTAATACATTCATACATCCCATTCATACATCACAAAAATTAATACCATTCCTACAGTCATATATATATATAAAAATTACATTCATACATTTCCATACATGTACAAAAGAACCATAGTTCTAAATAACCTGTGCAAAATAGCCAAAGAAAGATAACACATTCTAGTCTTCCATCTATGCATACATACACCATCCATTTATTAGCCCACATACATTCACCTCTGATCATTCAGAAACTTAATTGAAAGGGGGATGAATGAATGTTTATACCTGTTGTGTTTACATAAAGGGACACTATATCTCCTCCCTGAGTGTAAAAGTATATATTCAGAATAAAGCACATGGGAACTGTCAGATAAAATACCTTTAGCCTGACTAATTACTGATTGCTCAAAAAGCTCCTGCAGATTCAGAGGAGCGGGAGTTCCCATGATCTTACTTGCTGTCTTAACCAAACTAAAAATCTGAGCCTTCAACTTTACTGTTAGATTTCCAAACCAACTGGAAATACCGTAACGGAGAATTGATTCTATTGTTGCTCTGAAGAAAATCAACATGATATTTTTACAGACACCAAACAGACAAAGTCTATGCAAGAAATGGAGGCGCTGGTGAACTCTGGCACATACGCTAGACACATGTGTTCTCCAACTCAGGTTACTGTCAATATGAATACCTAAGTATTTGAAGGTGGTCACCTGTTTTATATCTTGACCATGGATGACCGCTGGCATTTTGTCACCCACTGATCTAGGATCAATAAGTCAAGTCAAGTTTATTTGTATAGCGCTTTTAACAATAAACATTGTCGCAAAGCAGCTTTACAGAATTTGAACAACTTAAAACATGAGCTAATTTTATCCCTAATCTATCCCCAATGAGCAAGCCTGTGGCGACGGTGGCAAGGAAAAACTCCCTCAGACGATATGAGGAAGAAACCTCAAGAGGAAGAAACCTCGAGAGGAACCAGACTCAAAAGGGAACCCATCCTCATTTGGGCAACAACAGACAGCCTGACTATAATATTAACAGTTTTAACATGAGGACAGTTTCGTTGATGTTATAACTCTTCATTGATGGAAACTTGAGTGCAAAACTGTTCATGATAACTGCAGTCCTAAAGTTAGCGAGACAACTGCAGTCCTCAGCCATAAAAGCATTACTGTAAGAGTCAAGAGCATCCTCCAGGTATAACCCTCAACTATCCTCATGGGGCCGTCCTTCACAGGAGCGATGCGATAAAACTCCGACCAGACACAGGGCACCATGATGGATCAAGCAGGTCCGAGGGGCAGAAGAGGCCAGCATCTCAATCCCAGGACCAACATGTAACTCAGAGGGACAGATTGGGGGGGAAGAGAGAGAGAAAGAAAACACATGTTGTTAGGTATGCCCTAAAAATGACAAGTATTAAATCTGTGTGGTAGGCTCACAGAGACGAGAGTCTTGACATCAGGCATAACACACAACAATGGCATGTTAATATGGTAAAAAATATATCATGACCTGCTCTGGCTGGATGCTTGATTGGGTGATGGGAGCACACGCCTCAGCAATGATGAGATGCAGATGGGACCCTTAGGGCTGGCCAAGACAATTCAGTTACATTTCACCGGGCCTGGGACATGCGACAGAAGTCTGACGGCCGATTCCCTGCAGGCTACGATAGCCAGTCGAGGTCTCCACCCTCTCCACCAAAAGCTTTCCTGTTGACTCCATGTAACTCAGAGGGACAGATTTGGGGTGGGGGAGGGGGGAGGGAAAGAAAACCCAGGTTGTTAGGTATGCCCAATGTCACCTGAATAAGTAGGAGCAGTATACATATTGCACCGAGTACAAGCAGGGACTCCGGCAACTAACTAAGACAGCATAACTAAAAGGAGAGAGCCAGAAGGTAACACAGGCATGAGGGAGCCCTGGGACATAAAGCAGCCAGCCACTACACAGTCAACAAACTCGAGTGAGCAAGCGAGTGGGGACTGACAGCATCCATACATCCCAGTTTACCAAAACACTCTGTCTGAGGACCCTCCAGATCTACTCCTTTACCTCATAAACACCATTAACAAAAGGCTTGACTAAACAGATATGTTTTCAGCCTAGACTTAAATGCTGAGACTGTGTCTGATTCCCGAACATTACTTGGAAGGCTGTTCCATAACTGTGGGGCTTTGTAAGAAAAGGCTCTGCCCCCTGATGTAGCCTTCACTATACGAGGTACCAGCAGATAGCCTGCACCTTTTGATCTAAGTAGGCGTGGCGGGTCATAGAGGAGCAGAAGTTCACTCAGGTACTGTGGTGCAAGACCATTTAGTGCTTTAAAGGTCAATAGTAGTATTTTATAATCAATACGAAATTTGATTGGGAGCCAATGCAGTGTGGATAAGACAGGGGTGATGTGGTCATATTTTCTAGTTCTAGTAAGGACTCTTGCTGCTGCATTTTGAACTAACTGGAGCTTATTTATGCACTTATTGGAACATCCAGACAATAAGGCATTACAATAATCCAACCTGGAGGGAACGAAAGCATGAACTAGTTTTTCCGTGTCATGTAGTGACATTAAATTTCTTATCTTTGCAATATTTCTGAGATAAAAGAAAGCTATCCGGGTGATGTTATCAATGTGAGTTTCGAATGAAAGACTGGGGTCAATAATCACTCCGAGGTCTTTTACTGCTGCACGTGAAGAAACAGAAAGGCCATCCAGAGTCACTGTGTAATCAGAAAACTTACTTCTAGCTGTATGTGGTCCTAGCACAAGTACTTCAGTCTTGTCAGAGTTAAGCAGAAGGAAATTAATAAGCATCCAGTGTCTAATGTCCTTAACACATTCCTCAATTCTATTAAGCTGGTGTCTCTCATCAGGTTTTGCAGAGACATACAACTGTGTGTCATCAGCATAACAGTGGAAACTAATACAATGTTTACGAATAATATCGCCCAGAGGTAACATATATAGAGAAAAAAAGCAGTGGACCCAAGACAGAACCTTGTGGAACACCAAACTTTACCTTGGTACGTCTAGAAATATCACCATTTATATCAACATACTGATAACGATCAGTTAGATAAGACCTGAGCCAGGAGAGGGCCATTCCCTTAACTCCCACAACATTTTCTAGTCTATCCAGAAGAATGGAATGATCAATGGTATCAAATGCAGCACTAAGGTCAAGCAACACAAGTAGCATGAGACAGCCCTGATCAGACGCCAACAGTAGGTCGTTTACTACTTTAACCAGTGCTGTCTCTGTGCTATGATGAGGTCTAAATCCTGACTGATACATTTCATGGATGTTATTCCTATGTAAATATGAGCATAACTGCTGTGCCACAGCTTTTTCAAGGATTTTGGAGATAAAGGGGAGGTTTGATATTGGCCGATAATTGGACAGCTGACAGGGATCAAGGTCAGGTTTTTTAATCAGGGGTTTGATAACTGCTAGTTCAAAGGATTTGGGTACATAGCCAATCATAAGAGAAGAATTTATTATTTTTAGAAGCGGTTTAATTACTCCAGGCATTATCTGTTTGAATAGATGTGTAGGTAAGGGATCTAGTACGCAAGTTGAGGCTTTTGATGCAGAGATTAATGAAAGTAATTCAGTTTCTTTTAGGGGAGTAAAACATTCTAACTGATGATCCGATACAGTTATATAGTTAACTACAAGGTCACTTTCATTGTCTGACCTTAAATTAGTAGTTTGAATTTTTTGTCGGATATTCTCAATTTTGTCATTAAAAAAAATTCATGAAGTCGTTGCTACTACATACTGCAGGTGTGCATGTGTCGATAGTGGACTTATTCCTGGTTAATTTTGCTACAGTATTAAGTAGGAATCTAGGATTATTTTTGTTATCTTCTATTAGGGAGGAGAGATATGTTGATCTCGCAGCACTAAGAGCTTTTCTATACTTCAGGAAGCTCTCCTTCCAAGCTAATTTGAACACTACCAATTTTGTTTGACGCCATTTATGTTCCAATTTTCGAGTGGTCTGTTTTAATGTGCGAGTGTCATCATTATACCAGGGTGCTAATTTTTTGTCTCTGACCATTTTCCTTTTTAGAGGAGCTACATTATCTAAAGTATGGCGGAATGTTGACTCTAAGCATTCAGTTGCCTGATCAAGTTCTGCAGGGGCTGACAGTGACCCAATCAAAGTTGACAGATCTGGGAGATCATTTATAAAGCTCTGTGCAGTAGTTGACGTGAAAGTACGTTTAATACAGTAGCGTGGTGAGGTGCATATATTATTACTCAGACATAGTTTGAATGAGATGAGACAATGATCTGAGATAACTTCAGACTGTGGAAGTATGACTATATTGTCTACGTTTAACTTAGATGCATAAGTGGGGCACAAACGTACCCCAGTGGTAGTTTTGTTGCAAAATCTTTGTCATTTTACATTTATATTGTCTAACCTTCCATGTATTCCTCAAATAGGGTGTTTTTGATATGGTCTCATTTGGATTTGTATGTATAGTTTTTTTTCTTTTAAGTTATTTTATATTTTGTATCAATACCCAACTTTTCCATAAGTGGGGTCAAAACGTACCCCAAGCATTTTATATGGAGTTTCGGTTGATATCCCTAGGAACTTTTTATTTTTGTCACCTCTGGTTGTCAGGAATACATTTGTTGCCGATCAACACATCTACTGCTTACATTCTCACCACCCTGAAGAGCATTTTTACTCAGCAACACACATGTAAGTATTATCATCAGTTTTATTTGCCATACAATAGTCCTAAAATGTTAACTTATTTTCAACATCAATGAATCTTGTGTGATTGTGTTATTACTGCATACTTATGTTGTTCTATACTTATTTTTATTACACTAGCTTACTGTGCTAACAGTAAAGTACGGCTTCCAAACTGCAACCTCAATGATGAGAAAACCTTGAAGAAATTGGGAAGAGGGACATTTGATGTCAGAGTGGAGGAGAACCACAACATTTGTGCTGTGACATGGTACGACACCCATCAGGTGACACTTGTGTCATCCTTTACTGGCCCAGAACCAGTGGAAAAGGTTAAACATTGGGACAAAACTGCCAAAACATTTGTGGAAGTTCAGAGGCCTAACATCGTGGTGACCTACAACAAAAACATGGGGGGAGTGGATTTGCTGGACTCATTTGCGGCCAAGTACAAGTTTCCTCTCAAGTCCCATCATTGGTACATCTACATCTTCTGGCACACAATTATTCTAGCTGTGATCAACGCTTGGCTCCTGTACAAACGGGACTGCAAGGACTGGGCTATTCCAAAGAAAGAGATCCTGATCAGGAGACGGTTTCAGGCCCAGTTGGCATCCTCCCTTATCCTGACTGGCACATCTGTCCCAGTGCCAAAGCGAGGGCGACCATCCTCAAGCCCTATGAGTTCTCCAGCTGCTAGGCCCTCTAAGAGGAGAAATGCACACCCACCAAGTGATGTCTGCAAAGACATGACTGGGCATTTCCCCATCAAAGCTGACGGGGGAAGGTGCAGACAGTGTGCTAAAGGCTACACTAACACTGTTTGTATGAAGTGTGATGTCCACCTTTGTTTTTCAGAACAAAGAAACTGCTTTTTGGACTACCATAGGTAAAGAAGGGAGATGTAAAAATGCATCTTAAGTTTGTTTTCAGATTTGTACATACAGCATTCATCCAGTGTTTTTAAAGAGTGGAAATTACTTTTTTTGAATAAATTACTTGTCATAAAACAATATAACATGTCGGACTATTATTGTTGTTGTTTGTTGTGAAGATACAATCACTTCTGTGACCCTTTATCAGCAGGAAAGTGAAGACAAACACACCCAGATCATTTACAGTGTGTGAATGATGCCAGTGAAATTCTGCTACCTACCCTTGAGAGCCAACATTGTAATTTTACAACATTTCCCCCAAAAGTTGCTAAAATGTCAAAATTAAAAAAGAAACACAATTTTTGCATCAGAGCCTTCCTAGAACAACATATATTAGGTTGAAATTTTTTTTACACTTTTTTTCTATATTTGGGTGTTAAGGGGATAAGTAAACATGTAAATAAAGTGCATGAGAACATCATACAACATCATACTGTTGTCATTGTGTCATTACTGTTTCTCTCATCATTCTCTCCACTGGAGAATACGTTATCCTCTGAGATACCGCTATACGGATGAGCACACACACACACACACACACACACACACACAAAAATTCAACTGTACATGTACAGACATACAAAAATAAACAAACAACAAACAAATTCACACAAGACAAACACAAACAAACATACAAAGTGGTGAATGAACATGTCAAATATCAAAATATGGCATTAACAATCAACTCTGAACAACATAAAATCAGTTTCCACTCAAAAATGCCCTAATTCCAATTGGGGTCATTTTTGACCCCACTCATGGAAGAGTGTAGGTCTGGTCGTCCATGCATCTAAGGGTTAATCTGAATGTTAGTATTAGATCAAGGGTGTGACCACCATTATGGGTCGGTCCTATGACATTCTGCTTAATCCCGACTGAATCTAAGATGGACACAAACGCTGTTTTTAAAGGGTCTTCTGGGTTATCGAAGTGAATATTAAAATCTCCGACAACTAAAGCTTTGTCTAAGGAAATAACCAGATCTGAGATAAAATCTGCAAATTCAGAAAGAAACTCAGAATATGGCCCCGGGGGCCTGTAAATAATAAGCAATGGAATTAACTGGGTAGACTTATTTTTCGAGGCTACATACATTATGTGAGTATGAAGAACTTCAAATGTATTAAATTTATAACCAGGTTTTTGTGTTACACCTAGATAATCGTTATAAATATCCGTGACGCCTCCTCCTCTGCCAGTTAGACGAGGCTGGTGTATATAACTGTATCCAGGAGGACTCGCTTCATTTAATGCTATATATTCATTTGGCTTAATCCATGTTTCAGTTAAAGTACATTAAACTCCTGATCAGTAATGAGTTCATTAACCATTAGCGCTTTAGATGTAAGAGATCTAATATTTAATAGCCCCACCTTTAGATCAAAGGTGCTGGCAGCAGCTGTACAGTCAGTATGATCTAATTTTATATTGATTAGGTTACTGGAACAAACTCTGAAAATTTCTACCTTTTTGTTGAGCTCGGGGAACAGACACAGTCTCGATGTAGTGGGCCCTGAGTGACGACTCTGTGCAGCTAGCAGACAGTCGGTTTAGCCTGTTCGTCTGCTCCCTGGCCTTGGCTCTGGATTGTCAGAAATGAACTAGGCCTGTTCTGAGACTATGACCTATGCTGTAGGAAATGAGAGCAGCACCTTCCCGAGTGGGATGGATACCGTCCCGCCCTAACAGGCCAGCAGTGCCCTCAAAATTAGCCCAATTATCTATAAAGCCCACACTGTTTTCAGAGCACCACCTGGACAGCCAGTAGTTCAGCGACCATAACCTGCTGTAAGCTACATCACCATGCCGCATTGGGATGGGGCCAGAGCATACTACAGCATCGGACATCGCCTTCACTAATTTAAACACCTCTACAAAGTTACTCTTACGCTACGTTCACACTGCAAGGCTTAATGCTCAATTCCGATTTTTTTGTGAAATCCGATTTTTTTGTGAGGTCGTTCACATTAACAAATATATGCGACTTGTATGTGATCCTCAGTATGAACGAAAAGCGACCTAAAAGTGTTCCGCATGCACATTGCAGGATACGACGACGTCACACGCAGTGAGCATGGCCAGTGTTTACGGAAGTAAAACCGCCCGGTTGCAGTATGACCCATCCAATCTAGCTTGAATAGCTGTATCCCCCCAAATGGAAATCAGCTCCCTAACCTCTGCGTCCTTCCATTGAGAAGATTCAGAACCTTCACAGCCCGAAGCGTCCCTCGCATTGATGTCATGCGCAGGGGCGCAGATACGTTTTTTGAACTGGGGGGGACAAAAAACTGGGGGGGACAAAGCTGCCAGCAAACCAACCCCAACCCCGATATGCCTGTCAAACTTGTTGTGGGTTACCATAGCAACCAAGCTCGAGCTCACAACCTGTGCAGTCTGCGCAGCTCAACCAACCAAATATCAGTCTTTGTTTTGTTTTATGTGAGTTGTTGCAACTATGTATACACTGCCGTGCACCTCAATAAACCGAATGGTAATTAGTCTTTTGATTTTTCCGTGAGGTTTACCTTATGCAAAGTGGGGGGGACCGAAAGAAGTGAATTTAAATCTGGGTGGGACGAATCCCACCCGTCCCACCCTCTATCTGCGCCCGTGATTATGCGCCATGTTGTTGTAACTTTTTTTGAGAGACCCGCCGCCTACTTCAGCGCAGAATAGTGACGTTTGTGGCTTGTTGATGACATGCAAGTCGGATGAATGCGACCTGGCGGTTCAGACTGAAGTCGCATATGAAAAGAGCGGATAGGAATCGGAATTAGGACCACATATCCAAACGGCCTGGGTCGGATTTGAAAAAATCGGATCTGTGTCGTTCAAATTGTCAATAAAAGATCGGATACAGGTCACATATGGGCGAAAAGATCGGATTTGAGTCACTTCAGCCTGCAGTGTGAACGTAGCCTTAGTAACCTCAGACTGACGAAGGCGTATATCATTAGCTCCTGCATGGTTAACTATCTTTGAGAACCTGTGCTTGCCTAGGACCCTAAGATTACCTGCTATGTCCGGCACCCTGGCTCCCAGTATACACCTGACTAAAGCTGCCGGTGCCCCTAAAGGCTTTGCTAATTTCACGTGCCGTATGATAGAGTCCCCTATAACCAGAGCTCTTTCAGGTTTCTCAGTGGGTGCATCACTAAGGAGAGCAAACCTGTTTGGCATGTGACGCGGAGAGCAGTGGTGCTCCCGTGGGCGAGCCTCAGCGGTAGCTTTGGCTCTATGCTTATGCCGCCGAGTCGTCACCCATAAGGGCTCTAATGCTGGAGTTGGGGGATTACTAACTCCACCTAGGGTATCCAGACTTTCCCCTACAGAAACTACACTGTTCTCACGCTCACTAACCTGCTCTAAAGCCTGGACACGCGCTTCTAGCACTGTAATCTTCTCCGTCAGAGAGCTAACTAATCTGCACTTATCACAAATAAAGCTAATAAAGCTATCGCTAGTGACGGAGGAAGAATGACTAAACATCCTGCACTCAGCACACTGAACAGGCTGAAGGTGTGCCATGATGAAAAGATTCACGTACCTTAAACGAAGATCTGTTGATATTAAAGCAGATCCGATGTGGATGGCCTCCGCTTGTGGTCTTTACACAGGAGGAGAGAAAAAGAAAGCTTCCGGTCTCGGCGTTCTTCCAAAAAAAAGAAAGAGAAAAACCGGAAAAAAAAAACCGGAAAAAGGAAAGCGAAAGTGAAAAGTACAAAAATGAAAGCGACAGTACAATAAAAATGAAGAGGATACTGGAAATTTATTTGTAGAAAAAAAAAGTTAAAAAAGGATTAGTAATTAACGCCGGCACTCGCGGGAAAAAAGGACTCGGCGCGAATAACTCAGGAACCAGGAAGTGATCAGTACAAGTCACAATACACAATAAGCATTTCCACAGTCTTATTTGTGTTAATGTTAAGTTCATGTGAATCACACCAGACCACAAACTTGTCCACTGCCACTTGGTGGATACAAGAATTACCGTTTTTTGTAAGTAAGCTTAAGATAACAGTGTCATCAGAATATTTCACTATAAACTGATTTGGATCAGAGCTGACACAATCATTTGTATAAAGTATAAACAAAAAAGGTGAGCTAACACACCCCTGAGGGGCGCCTATACAGCTCTCTGTAATGTCTGAGAGAGCTGCATTAAATTTTACTTGCTGTGGTCTATTGGACAAAAAGGAGTGATACCACCTAATTAGAAAAGGATTTACATTCAACTTAATTAACTTCCTGAGAAGGATATGTGGCTGAATTAAATTAAAAGCAGAACTAAAATCATTAAAAAGGAGGAGTTTAGCATATGCAGCAGGACTCTCCAAGTGTCTCAATATAAGGTGCATTATTGTTGATATAGCATCATTTGTACTCCGATGTTTTATGTAAGCAAATTGGTATTTATCTAGCTGTGGTTCTACATATATGCGAAGTTGCTCAATCATTAGCCTCTCCAATGACTTAAACACATTTAAGGTAATCGCTACCGGCCGGTAGTCGTTGTCCTCCTGAGGACATGCTTTTTTTGGGCAATGGAATTATGATGGATTTTTTCCAGAGTTTTGGGACTGAATGTGTATCAATGGAGAGCTGAAAAAGTCTATGCCAAACTGGAGTAAGTTCCTCAGCAAATGTCTTCAATACGAAAGCAGATAGATTATCTGGGCCAGTGGCCTTGTTAGTATGCATTGATTTAAAGACCTTGGCAACAGCGTGTGGTTCAATTACTATCCTGTCTGTTCCCATTACATACTACTGTCTTTAAAACTGCAGCACAGTCTCCAGTATTATCAGTGTTAAAACGCATGAAAAAGTCATTTAGTTAATTTGCCCTTGCCCTCCCATTATGAGCAAAAACGGGCTTCCTTTTAGTATCCATATTGGTCATTTAGGCCGAATCCCATTTCACCCCTTGGCCCAACCCCTTGGCCCTTCCCCTCCATTTTGTGCGTTCATGTGAAGGGGTAGGGGTATCCCAATCCCAGTTAACGCGGAGGGGTAGGGGAAGGGGTAGGGCTTCTGTACCCCTCCAAACGGAGATTTTCCTGGAGCTGACTCCGAACGAAGGGGTTTGAGTGATTTCCCACAATGCCATGCGGATTTCAGCGAGATTTCATGCGGATTTCAGAAAGATGGCGGTTCCCGCGGCGAAAGATTGTCATAAATGTATTTTCTCCATTATTTACGTGTTTTAAGTTGTTATCCAGAGGAAACACGCCGCTTGATTCGCTTTCGAGCTGAGAATGAGCAGCGATTTCTGAAATCCAAGCTGCTGCTAAAAAGCTTTGGGAGTGAGTATTGTTTTTGGTTGCTTGACTGCGTACGTTTTGTTCTGTTATTCTCGCTTTTATTGTTTACATGAGTGTTCTGACACCTCATTCTGTCGGATGTGGTGCACGAAGCGCCAAAGATATCCCATTCAGTGGTGTTAGTTAACAAATCACACCCTGCCAGCAGAGATTTCTGGCTCTGACTGTAGCGGCTGGTCGCAGCCAATGACGCATTTGGTCGCGTTTTGCTAACGTAAACACTGACGGAGGTAGGCGATGACATATGCGATCATTGAAGGGCTATCCCAATACGTAGGAGTTGAATTTCAAGCCCTATCCCTTGTAGCTCAGTTTCAAGGGGAAGGGCCAAGGGGGAGGGGGAGGGGGAGGGGTAGAAATTAGAATTGGGATTGGGCCTTACCTTATTGAATCCCACAGTTTCTTTGTGTTGGAGTTGGACAGATCATGTTCTGCCCGCTCCTTATATTCCCGTCGGGCTGCTTTTATTTGTAGGTTATAATCCTTTTGTGCAGAACGAACTCCTGCAGTGTGTCCACTTTTAAAAGTTGCCCTTTTCCTGTTAATGCATTCCTTCATCTCTTTTGTGAAATATGGTTTATTATTAGGATATCGCTTAACAGTTTTCTGGGGTATAATGGAGTCAACACAGAAAGAAATATAATAGCTGTTAAGAACTAATAGCTGTTAAGGTGAGGGAGTGCGGAATAGTGCAAATGAGCGTGGTAAAGTGAAATGTGCAGTCAGTGAGTTCAGTGTGCGAATGAATGTTGAGAGTATATATATGTGTGTGTGTGTGTGTGTGTGTGTGTGTGTGTGTGTGTGTGTGTGTTGGGGGGGACTGTGAGGGTGACATGATGTCAGATGCTGAAGGGGGGGCAGGGGGGTGTGTGGGCAGAATCTGTGGCAGGGGGCAGAGGGGGGAGGAGGGGCAGAACAGGGAGGGAGTTGAGCCTCCTGACCACCTGGTGAAAGAAACTGTCCTTGAGCTGAGCCTGCTGGTTTTGGCCTGGAGACTCTGCAGTCTCCTCCCCAATGGCAGCAGGCTGAAGAGGCTGTGAGATGGGTGGGTAGGGTCACCTCCAATCCTGATGGCTTTGCGGGTGAGGCGGGAGTTATAAATATCCATAAGAGAAGAGAGAGAGACACCAATGATCCTCTCAACTGCTCTCACGATGTACTGCAGAGTCTTACAGCAGGACATGGTGCAGGCGCCGTACCACACAGTGATGCAGCTGGTCAGGATGTTCTCGATGGTGCCTCTGTAGAATGTGTGCATGATGGGGGCTGGGGCTCTTGCTGTCCTCAGTTTGCGGAGGAAGTACAGACACTGTTGGGCTTTTTTGGCCAATGATGCGGTGTTGTTGCTCCAGGACAGATCTTCAGAGATGTACACACCCAGAAACTTGGTGCTGCCCACCCTCTCCACTGCAGCACCATTGATAGTTAGTGGAGCATGCTGGGTGTGCGCTCTCCTGAAGTCCACAACAATCTCCTTCATCTTCTCCACATTCAGGTGGAGATTGTTGTCCTTGCAGCACATGGCCAAGTGGCTCACCTCACTCCTGTAGATTGTCTCATCACCATTGTTGATGAGACCCACCACAGTCGTGTCGTCCACAAACTTAATGAAGAGGTTGGAGCTGGATGTTAGTGTGCAGTCGTGGGTCAGCAGAGTGAAGAGGAGGGGGCTCGGCACACATCCTTGGGGGGCCCCCGTGTTCAATGTGATGGTGCTGGAGGAGTTGCTGCCGATCCGTACAGCCTGTGGTCTCCCCGTCAGGAAGTCCAGAAGCCAGTTGCACAGGGAGGTGTTGAGTCCCAGCTGGTCCAGTTTATGAATGAGCTGCTGAGGAATGATTGTGTTGAATGCTGAGCTAAAGTCTATGAACAGCATTCTGACGTACAAGTCTTTTGTCTCCAGGTGGGTGAGGGCTAAGTGGAGGGCAGTGGAAATGGCGTCATCGGTCGAACAGTTGGACTGATATGCAAACTGGAAAGGGTCCAGGGCGGGGGGGGAGGGGAGACTTGATATGCCGCATGACTAGCCACTCGAAGCACTTCATGAGGATGGGAGTGAGTGCGACAGGGTGGTAGTCATTGAAGCAGGAGGGAGACGGCTTCTTTGGGACCAGGATGATGGTGGTGGCTTTGAGGCATGTGGGGACAACAGCCTGGCTCAACGAGATGTTGAAGATGTCTGTAAAGAAATCTGTGAGCTCCTCGGCACAGTCTCTCAGGACATGACCAGGAATGTTATCAGGACCCGGGGCTTTCCATACATTTGTCGTCCTGAGAGCTCTCCTCACGCTGTCTGGGGACAGCATCAACACCTGGTCGCCGGGAGGTGGTGGGGTCTTCTGTGCCATGGTGCTGTTGTCTGCCTCAAAGTGAGTGAAGAAGTCGTTCAACTGATTCAGCAGAGAGGTGGAGTTGTCACAGGTCTGCGGCGAGGGCTTGTAGTCTGTGATGGTCTGAATCCCCCGCCACAGGTTCCTGGTGTCTCTGCTGTTGTTGAAGTAGTCAGCAATGTTCCTGGAATACTGTCTTTTGGCCACCCTGATGCCATGTGACAGGTTGGCCCTAGCTGTCCTCAGGCGCACCTCGTCCCCAGCTCTGAAGGCGGTGTCCCGAGCCCTCAGGAGCCTGTGGACTTCCCCTGTCAGACATTTTTGCATCTGTTTTCTTATAATCATCATTTCCTAACCCTTTTTATACTCATCTTTAAAATGGGTGCCAATAATTGTGGAGGGCTCTGTGTGTGTGTGTGTGTGTGTGTGTGTGTGTGTGTGTGTGTGTGTGTGTGTGTGTGAGAGAGAGAGAGAGATCTCTATCTCCATTTACACCTATATAAATCACTGAGTAAGTTTTAGTGACATGAGTTTATGATTCTCAGCTTGCAAATGCTGGAATTTCTCTCATTTGGTGAGTGTCATGCTGAGTGTCTACAGTGGCTGCACATGACAGATTACACTAAATGTAATGAAATAGGCCTTATATCTTTTGTTGGATTGTTTCCGTACTGTAATGATTTCGCTTGCTGCATGAGTCAATGATCACACAGGGTTTACCGTGACTGTAGTTTAATCCCACTGAGAACACGGCTGGCGCCAGATACATATATAACATAATAGAGCTGGGGAGAATATCATTCTGATTGGGCCATGTGACACAAGTACGGTGGCCAGTGGTAGACAAACAATGCAGAGAATCATTTACCAAATGATCTACATCCCTTCTTTTTAGCCAGTAATATAAAAAAAAAAACCTTGATGAACTCATCAAAACAGAATGTCCCTTTTTGTTTTCTTGGCATTACTTTGAACTGATCCAGGATTGATCCTTGACACCATTTAACTAGATATAACAACTTAAATTTCAGTTTTAACTTAACTTAATGAGCATGCCCCTATTGACTAGTAGTGTATATAGCCAGCAGACATCATAACCTATTGAAATTCAACAATGCTGTCAGAATCATATTGGGCATTACACAAAATACTGAAATCACACTGAACATGACAAAAGTTTTTTTTTCACAACTTTTCTTCTTTTTTTTTAACAGGTAAGTGTCTTTTTTCACATATATTTTGGGTTTGGCTTGCAAGTGCGACCTGAACGCGTAGTGTATGATCCGCCGTTCTGGATGGGGACCTGCGCAGGTAAGTTGGGAATGGGAGAGGGTGGGGGTGGTGGGCTTGTGGTGTTGGGCTCTGGTGTGTGTTGTGTGTGTGTCGTGCCTCCCACAGGAGGAGAGCTGGCATCCTGCCACTCTGGGTCATAGGCCTGGAGCTGAGGCGGTGGAGGCTCTGCCACAGGAAGGATGTGGCGGCGGTTTCTCCTGTAGGTCTTGCTGTTGGCCTGGATGATGTAGGACTGTGGCTCCCTGCTCACCTCTGTCAGAGTGCCAAGTTTGTCGTAGCCCTTTTCTGTTTGCATGCGGACGACGTGCCCCTCCTGTAAAGGCTGTAATGGGCGGCTTGACTTGTCATAGTGACGTTTCACTGTTAGCCTCTTGTTGAGGAGCTGGTCATGAATTTGCCTGGCATGCCTTGCAGCAGGCTGCAACAATTTGCTGCTCATCGGAATGTCAGCGCGAGTCTGTCTGGACATGAGACGTTCAGCAGGGGAGCCCAATGTCATGTTGCGGGGGATGTTCCTCAGGTTCAGCAGGTTGAGGAAAACATCAATCCCATCTCTGTGTGATTTCTCCATGAGCTGTTTGGCACTGCGTACAGCCCTTTCAGCAAGCCCGTTTGATTGTGGGAACTCCGGGCTGCTTGTGGAGTGAGTAAAGTCCCATTGTTTGGCAAACTCCTGAAACTGCTGACTTGTGTATTGTCTACCATTGTCAGTGAAGAGTGTGTGCGGCACGCCATGGACAGAGAAATGTCTCTTTAGCTTCGAGATGACTGCTGTTGATGTCATATCGCGGAGAAGGTCGACCTCGAACCAGCCCGAGTAGGAGTCAACAAGGACCTGGTAATGTTTCCCGTGCCAATCGAAAATGTCGGCAGCTACTGTAGACCATAGGAGGTCTGGAACTGGGTGGAGCTTGAGTGGTTCTTTCTGCTGATGTGCTTTGGTGCTATTGCACACTGCGCATGAGAGCAGCTCCTCTGTTATATCCTTTGACATTTCCGGCCAGAAGATGACACTTCTGGCTTTGCGCTTAGTCGCGTCGATACCCGGGTGACCTTTGTGGACAATGCTGATGTATTCCCTGTGCAGGGAACGGGGGATGACTGCGTTGTGGCCTTTCATGATGATGCCGTCGTCCACGCTGAGCTCATCCCTGTAAGGAAAGAAGGACGCGATGGCAGCCTGGAGCTGGCCTTCTCTGGAAGGCCACCCTCTGTGAATGACTGAGCTGAGGGCTTGTAGCACATCATCCTGTGCTGTGTGCTTTTTCAGTTCCTCCAGACGGGCCGTGGAGATACACCCCACGGTCATGACCTCAAAGTCTGTGGTCTCGGATTGGCTCTGTGAAGTCTTTGAGCATGGAGCTCTGGAAAGAGTATCCGCAAGATACATGTGCTTGCCCTTTTTGTAGACCAGGCTGATGTCGTAGCTCTGCAGGCGTAGTAGCATCCTCTGGAGATGGGCAGGGGCGACGTGGATGGGCTTCTTCATTATGGTGACCAAGGGTTGGTGGTCCGTTTCCACGATGGTGGGCTTCCCGTAAACATAGTCCCTGAATTTAGTGCAGGCGAAGACAATGGCCAGTAACTCCTTTTCGATTTGGGCATACCGTGTTTCGGTTTCTGTGAGAGCATGTGAAGCGAAAGCTATAGGTCTGCCGTTTTGCACACACGCTGCACCTAGACCATGGGAAGATGCGTCACAGGTAAGTGTGACTGGCTACTTGACATTGTAGTATGCCAGGACCGGAGGGCTAGACAAACAGGCTTTCAGGCGGTCGAAGGCCTCCTGGTGCTGCTGGAACCAACACCATGCAGTCTCTTTGTGGGTGAGCTGTCTCAGGGGTGCTGCGATCTCACTGAGGTTCTGAATGTACTTGCCAAGGTAATTGACCATGTCAAGGAACCTCTGCAGGGATGTGACATCTGTGGGGACCGGCACCGCGTTGATCGCTGCTGTTTTTGTGGGGTCTGCTTTGAGACCGTCACGGGTGAAGATGTGTCCCACATAGGACACTTGGTCTAGCCAGAATTTGCACTTGTCAGGGTTTAGCCTGAGGTTGACCTCTCTTGCGCGTTCGAGCACTTTGTGTAAGTTGGCATCGTGTTCAGCAACACTGCATCCTCCGATGATGATGTCATCGACGATGACTGAGCATGGGTAGCCTGCAAAGAGTTGTTCCACGGAGCGCTGAAACACTTCGCTTGTGGAGCTGATGCCGAAGGGCATGCGTAGGAATCCGAAGCGCCCAAACGGGGTACTGAATGTGGTCAGCATTGAAGATTTCTTGTCAAGGTGTATCTGCCAGAAAGAATTCTTGGCATCCAAAACCGAGAACACTGTCGCTCCCGACATCTGTGCTGCTACTTCTTTGACGCTGCGCATTGGGTGGTGGGGCCTCTTCAATGCCGTGTTGAGGTCTTTTGGATTGATGCACAGCCTGAACTCGCGCTTGTCCTTCTTGTGTGCTGCTACCATGGATGAGACCCAGTCGGTTGGCTCTGTGACTGGTGTTATGACGCCGATGCGCTGCATGCGCTCAAGCTCGCCCCTGACTCTCTCTTGCATTGCAACAGGAACGCAGTGGGCAGGGCGGACCACAGGCTGTACACTGGGATCCAGCTTCATGGAGTACGTGACAGGAAGTTCTCCTAGCTCGTCGCTGAACAGATCCTTGTATTGGGCTAGTACCTGTGAGCTGAAGTCAGTGTTGCTTTCCACGCTGATCTGGTTGTTAGGGTTTTGCTGGGATTCGAACCTGGTTCGTTGGTGTGATGATCCAGCAAACCCCCACTAGGCCACCAGGGGAATGACTCAAATGCAGAGGCGTGAGGCGGAAGTAGAAAAAGTAACAAAAGGTTTATTTACACTATGTACACTATATACAATCCAGGGCAAAACAAAAAAAACAAAAACAAAGAGTATAATTCAAAAAGAAAAAGGCAAAAATGCAAAAGCTCAGAAGATCCACAAAACACAGTACAAAGGAAACTGGAGATAAACATAACAGCACAAAGACTCCGTGACAAGAGGACTGAACTCAGGGGTATAAATACACAAACTAATTAAGGACACAGGTGAAGATAATTAGGACTAACAGGCAATTAACAAAAAAACCCCACAAAACACAGGAACAGTGGCGGCCTCTAGAGGCCAAAATAAATATGACACGAAAAGGAAATAACAGCGGCCTCTAGAGGCCAAAACAGTCCAAGTCCTAACAGGACCCCCCCCTCTAGGAGCGTCTCCTGACGTTCCCAGGGCGATCCGGATGGGCCGAATGGAAGTCCCGACACAGTTCTTTATCTAGGACATCCCGAGCAGGAACCCAGCAGCGCTCCTCAGGACCATAGCCCTCCCAGTCCACCAGATATTGCAAGCCGCCGCGGACCCGGCGGGAGTCAAGCAGGCGATTCACAGTGAACACAGTCTGCCCCTGGAAGATGCGGGGGGGTGGGGGGTTCCTAGGGGCAGGGGCATACGTAGACGTCAGTACGGGCCGCAACAGGGAAACATGGAAAGTGGGGTTGATCCTCAGAGTCCGGGGCAACTGGAGCCGGTAGGAGACAGGGTTCACCCTGCGCACCACCTTGAAGGGGCCAATGTAGCGAGGAGCAAGCTTGCGGTTCTCCACCCGCAGCGGAAGGTCCTTAGTGGACAGCCAAACCCGCTGCCCAGGGCGGAAAGTGTGTGCAGGTCTTCTATGGCGGTTGGCCTGAGTCTGGTTGGTTCTGGAGGTCTGTATGAGGGTCTTCCTGACCTTGCTCCAGGTCTTGCGACACCGTCTCACATATTGGTTGACCGAGGGCACCCCCGCGTCCTCCTCCTGGTCCGGGAACAGAGGTGGCTGGAACCCGAATTGGCACTGGAATGGCGACAGCTTGGTGGCCGATGACTGCAGGGTGTTGTGGGCGTACTCTGCCCATGGCAGCCAGGTGCTCCATGATGTCGGGTTATCCATAGCCAGGCCTCGCAGGGTGGTTTCCAGGTCCTGGTTGAGCCTCTCCGTCTGACCATTGGACTGTGGGTGAAACCCAGAGGAGAGGCTGGCAGTGGCTCCGATGACCTTGCAGAACCCGTGCCACACTCGGGAGGAGAACTGGGGCCCTCGGTCTGAGACGATGTCCTGAGGAAGACCAAAGACTCGGAAGACATGATTAAATATAAGTTTCGCTGTTTCAAGAGCAGAGGGGAGTTTGCACAGAGGTATGAAGCGGCAGGCCTTGGAGAATCTGTCAATAATGACCAAAATGACCATGTTACCTTGTGACTCAGGGAGACCCGTGATGAAGTCGACTGCCACGTGGGACCAGGGACGCCGGGGAATGGTCAGAGGATGCAGGAGACCCTGGGGACGCTGTCGTGGGTTCTTGGTTCTGGTGCAAACCTCACAGGACAGGACAAATGACCTTACTTCCTGCTCCATGTTAGGCCACCAGAAGCATCTTTTCAGGAAGTCCAGGGTCCTCCGAGCTCCCGGGTGGGTGGTGAGAGGGGAAGAGTGACCCCACTGGAGAACCTTGGCCCGGGCTTGATGTGGGACGTACAAGAGGCCCGGTGGCCCCGTCCCAGGACCGGGGTCCTGGCGTTGGGCTCGTCGAACAGCCTCCTCAATACCCCAGCGGACAGGGGCCACAATCCGGGACACCGGGATAATAGGCCCGACTTCATTCTCCCTGTTAGTGGCAGAGAACAGCCTGGACAGTGCGTCAGGTTTGGTGTTCTTGGAGCCGGGACGGTACGAGAGGGTGAAGTCAAACCGACTGAAAAACAGGGCCCACCTAGCCTGTCGAGGGTTCAGTCTCTTGGCTTGCTGGAGGTACTCCAGGTTCTTGTGGTCAGTCCAAACCAGGAATGGATGTTGCGCTCCCTCCAGCCAGTGCCTCCACTCCTCAAGGGCCAGTTTGACCGCTAACAGTTCTCGATCCCCCACATCGTACCGGGACTCCGCAGGACTCAGGCGGTGGGAGAAGTAAGCGCAGGGGTGCAGCTTTCCTTCCGAACGTTGAGAGAGTACCGCGCCGACACCACTGTCCGAGGCGTCCACCTCCACGATGAATGGTTGGGAGGTGTCCGGGAGGACCAGAATGGGTGCCGTGCAGAAGCGGGCCTTGAGGTCTTTGAACGCCTTTTCTGCCTGAGGAGACCAGCCATAAGATCCACCTGTCCCTTTGGTGAGGTCTGACATGGGTGCTGCCACAGAACTGAAGTTCCTGATGAACTTGCGGTAGAAGTTAGCGAATCCTAAGAACCGCTGAACCTCCTTAACGGACTTGGGAGTAGGCCAGTCCCGGACGGCCAGGGTCTTGGCAGGGTCCATTTGGAGTTGGCCTGTCCGTACAATAAATCCCAGAAAGGAGACCTCGGGAACATGAAATTCGCATTTCTGGGCCTTGGCGAACAGATTGTTCTGTAGCAGCCTCTGGAGAACCTGGCGGACATGGTGGCGGTGCTCCTGCATGGTCTTGGAAAAGATAAGGATGTCATCGAGGTAGACAAAGACGTACAGGTTAATCATGTCCCTTAAGATGTCGTTGATTAGGGCCTGAAAAACAGCTGGTGCGTTGGTGAGTCCGAAGGGCATCACCTGGTATTCGTAGTGCCCAGACGGGGTGTTAAAGGCAGTCTTCCACTCGTCTCCCTGTCGGATACGGATGAGGTGGTATGCGTTCCGTAGGTCCAACTTGGTGAAGACGGTGGCGCCTTGGAGCAGGTCGAAAGCAGTGGACATCAGCGGAAGGGGATATCGGTTGCGCACAGTGATCTTGTTCAGGCCCCTGTAGTCAATACATGGTCGAAGCCCCCCATCCTTCTTGCCGACAAAGAAGAAGCCGGCACCAGCAGGTGAGGTGGAGGGTCGAATGAACCCAGAGACCAGGGCGTCTTTGAGGTATTCCTCCATAGCCTTGCGTTCTGGCTGAGAGAGGGAAAACAGTCTGCCACGAGGAGGGGTAGTCCCAGGGAGCAAGTCGATGGCACAGTCGTAGGCCCGGTGCGGAGGAAGAACGGCGGCCCTGCTCTTGCTGAAAACTTCCTTGAGATCCCAGTACTCTGTGGGAACTTGAGATAACTCGGTGAGATCAGGGGGCTCGGCAGGAGACACAGGAGAGCTAGAGAGCAGACAAGAGGCATGGCATGCAGGGCCCCATTCCACAACCTGGCTTGTTACCCAGTCTATGCGAGGGTTGTGGCGAATAAGCCAAGGAAGGCCTAGAATAACTGGGAACTCAGGTGAAGGAATCAGGTGCAGGGATATTTCTTCCTTGTGACCTTGAGACTGGAGGAAGACTGGAGAAGTAACTTGGGTGACTCTTCCATCACCTAACGCTTGGCCATCGAGGGCAGACACAGACAGAGGGACTTCAAGAGGTGCAGTAGGTATATTGATGCTTTGGGCGAAGTGAATATCCATAAAGTTCCCAGCCGCCCCTGAGTCTATCAAAGCTTGACAAGAGTGGACAGACTCACCCCAGGAGATGGAGACCGGGATGTAGATTCCTTGACCAGGGAGTCCGGGAGAGAGGGTAGGCCCCGTCACAACCCTCCCTCGGCTGGACGGGGCGGTCCTTTTCCCAAGAGTTCGGGACATGATGCTCGGAAGTGACCAGGCTTGCCACAGTAGATGCAGCACTTGTCCCTCCTTCTGCGCTCCCTCTCAGATGCGGAGAGGCGAGTACGACCCACTTGCATGGGTTCTGGACAGTCACTGAAGGAGGTAGATGGTCTCCAGGTAGAGGTAGGGAGGCTGGGGGGGCTCAAGGCTTGGTGGCGTTCTCTCATCCTGTTGTCCAGACGAATAGCATGTGAGATGAGGGTTTCGAGGTCACTTGGGCATCCAATAGAGGCCAGACCGTCCTTGATGGGGTCAGACAGACCATGGTGGAAGGCTGACACCAGGGCAGTCTCGTTCCATCCACTTACTGCTGCGAGTGTTCGGAACAAGATGGCGTAATCTGCGACGCTTCCTCCTTGCCGGATGGACATGAGCTTTCGGGCTGCGTCGGTACTGATGTCTGCCTGATCGAAGACCCGAAGCATCTCTTCAGAAAACAGCTGGAAATCAAAGCACTCAGGTCCCTATCTTTGCCAGATAGCAGTAGCCCAGGCTCGCGCCTTACCAGCTAATAAGGTGATCACAAAGGCAATCTTGCGGCGATCCGTAGTGTAGGTGGTAGGCTGAAGCTCAAAGGTGAGTTGACACTGGGTAAGGAACTCTCGGCACTCACTCTGCTTGCCGTCATACCTCTGTGGTGCAGGAAGGCTGGGTTCGCGAGGTGAAGAAGGCAGCATGGCAGGAGGCACTGGAGCAGGAGTGGGAGCTGGATCAGGAGCAGGAACTGGATCAGGAGCAGGAGATGCAGGCAGAGATGTCAGCTGTGCCAGGGTTTTCCCAATTTGCTGAAGCAGTTCCTCGTGGCGAGCAAGGGCCTCACATTGGCTGGTGAGCGTACGTCCATGAGCGTCCATGGTCGCTCCGAAGCATGTCAAAGCTGCCATAATTCCCTGAAGGTTGGCCGGGTAGACAGTTGAAGCAGCCTCTGCTGAGTCGGTCATGACGGAGTCTTTCTGTTAGGGTTTTGCTGGGATTCGAACCTGGTTCGTTGGTGTGATGATCCAGCAAACCCCCACTAGGCCACCAGGGGAATGACTCAAATGCAGAGGCGTGAGGCGGAAGTAGAAAAAGTAACAAAAGGTTTATTTATACTATGTACACTATATACAATCCAGGGCAAAACAAAAAAAACAAAAACAAAGAGTATAATTCAAAAAGAAAAAGGCAAAAATGCAAAAGCTCAGAAGATCCACAAAACACAGTACAAAGGAAACTGGAGATAAACATAACAGCACAAAGACTCCGTGACAAGAGGACTGAACTCAGGGGTATAAATACACAAACTAATTAAGGACACAGGTGAAGATAATTAGGACTAACAGGCAATTAACAAAAAAACCCCACAAAACACAGGAACAGTGGCGGCCTCTAGAGGCCAAAATAAATATGACATGAAAAGGAAATAACAGCGGCCTCTAGAGGCCAAAACAGTCCAAGTCCTAACACTGGTGGACATCAGGACTCATTTTAACGATGCCCATGTTCTTGCATGCCTTAAAACCTAGCAGCGGTTGTACCTCTCTATCCACCACGAAGAAAGGCAAGGGCTGGTACTGCTCCTTTAAGCGACATGGCAGTATGACTACGCCACTGGTTTCAATTCTGGTACCCCCATAAGCAACAAGGCTGACAGTTTTCCCTTGTTTGACAAGTTGTTCTCCATTTGTCACTCTTTTGAAAGTCTTCAGTGACATTACATTACATCTTGCTCCTGTGTCAACTTTCATTTCGATATGCTTGTTGTTTATGTCCATAGTGACGAATCTCTCGTCCTTTTCAGTTGCTTCCGAATGAACACAATCCACCTGGCTGTCTATCTCAACGCCATCCTCATAAAATGTCTCGTCTTCAAATGTTGATCATCTACTTCTATTTCGTTCACGGACTGTCTGGTCCTGCGTTTGTAGTGATTCAGCTTCTTACAACTGTGACACTGCTTTCCAAACGCCGGACAGTTTTCCCGCCTGGCCGCCTCCACAATTTGAGCAGTTTGTGATCGTCTGTGGGGCGGACTGTGGCTTTGGTTTGAGTAGATTGCTTGAGGCTGGTTTAACAGCGTCAACACTGGTAGCTGGTGGTGCCAGCGTCTTACTACTTTCCTCAGTCATTTCATGAATGCGAGCGATTGAAATGGCTTTGGCTAGAGTTAGCTCGCTATCTCTTAACAAGGCTTTCCTTAAAGTGTCACTGGTGACGCCACAGACAATGCAGTCACAGATTAGCTCATCCATTATTTCTCCAAAGTGACAACACTTGGCCTTTATCCTCAGATCACTAATAAATGATTCGATAGTCTCACCTTGCTTCTGATTTCTTGTGTGAAACTTGTGTCTTTCCATCGTCCTGTTGTTTTGTGGGTTGCAGGTTTCACGAAACTTTTTTTTCAAGCACTCCGGATCCTCTCTGGACTCGGCAGGGGTGACAATCCTGAACCTTCCTTCTTTGGCAGGAACACACACCTCTGGGGCATAGATGAACGAACGCTCCCGTTCAATGACATCTGGCCCAGCGATGTTGAGGAGGATGTAAGCCTAGGTCTTCGCTGGCTTGTCGGAGTGTGCCGCGGCAATAAACATGTCATACTCCCATTCAAAAACTCGCCAATTCTCGGCAATGTTCTCATTGAAGACAAGGGGGTCGGGTCTGCGAAATCCGTCTGCCATTACGGGGAAGAAAAGTGGCTATCGTCGGGTAACTTTTAATGAAAACAAAAAAAAAGACTACATGAAAAAGACAAAAAAAATATACTCGCAGGCGAGAGGGTCCATCCCACTTCTGACACCATGTAATGATTTTGCTTGTTGCATGAGTCAATGATCACACAAGGTTTACCGTGACTGTAGTTTAATCCCACTGAGAACACAGCTGGCGCCAGATACATATAACATAATAGAGCTGGGGAGAAGAGCATTCTGATTGGGCCACGTGACACAAGTACGGTGGCCAGTGGTAGACAAACAATGCAGAGAATCATTTACCAAATGATCTACATGTACAGCTCAAAGAACTCCTCTTTTTTTTGCAGCTGCACATGCCACATCAGGCCTGATGGAACACCGTGCTATCACTTTTTTGTACACAAAGAAATGATCCAGGTAGTTGTCATGTCACGCTTCCCTCAGCTGGACAGTATCTCTACAAACACGTCCGAGCCTTTGTTCCTGAGCCCTACAAGGACATAGTGTGGCCTAAACCAGATGTGCTGCCTCCAGATGGGTCAGAGGATGAAGAGATCCAGGTGCAGGTAGATAAAGGACAGAGCTGAGGTCATGGATGTGGGTGAGGACATGCGTGTAGCCGCAGAAGCGGGCATGGTTATGGGTGTGGATGTGGCCATGGCAGAGGGGTTGAAGCAGGTGGGTCTTTTTTCTTATACATGAATTATAGACAATGTTTTCAAGGAACTCTCGAATTTTGTAACTTTTGAACTGTAGTCTGAGGGGGAAATACATGGAGGATACAAGGGAGAAATTCTGTTTTAAAAAAATAACATTTTTAAAATATGTTAATAATATGTTCCTGAAAAGGTAAAGTGAAAACATTTGGTGTGTATAATCTGTGAAGCCATAATAAATATATTCCCCATGTTTCATTTTAATATTTGTTTTTTAAAGAAGCTTTTTAAAGGAGTTTATGTAGAACATTTTACTAGCATGTTTCTCCATTTCTGACATTTCATAAAAAGTAAAATCTGACTCCTTCAAATGCCCATATCAGTGGTATATTGGAGAAATTTCTTGATCTATGCATCATTGGAAAGCTTTTGAAATGGCCTTTCATGAAAACACAATTGACCCATGCGACTGGTTTTGTAAAGGAGGGTCATATTTTATATATACAGTATATATGTATGTACGTAGATAGAGGATGGTGGTGTGAAGATATGAATTTTATCTTTGAGTGGTGAAGGTATATTTCCCGAGTGAGCAGAACGAACGAGTGAAATATTTTTCAACACAAGAAGATAAACTTCATATCTTCACACTACCATGTAATATGTTCTTTTTATTATTTGGGCATATCCACAAAAAATGTACAAGTTAATCAGAATAATTTTAATTTTGAACTGGTTGGCCATTTTGACAACATTCGTCTATTCAGCGGGAAAACACTGGGAGTGACATCATCAGAGTGAAATATCAGGAAATATTATACATACAGGCCACTTTTTCCATGGAATAAAAATGTGTGTTCTATTCCCTTCTAGCAGGTTTATTGATATCATGAGATATTATCATATTGCTTATCCTACATGTATTACGCCACTCTCCCCAATGGAAAATGAGCATGCAATATTGTTATAATATTGCATGTTGTCAAGATAACACAACGTCACACAGCAGAGCTCATGCGAAGATCCAATGACAAAACTTTTCTGCTGCACATGCGCACAATCATTTCTTTGTCGACTGGAAAAGCTTGAAGATGAGGCTAATCCAGTGCTACTGCTAGGATTAGCTATGCTATAATTAAGCATTAAGTAAATAAACTGGAAACTGAAACTGAAGACGTGCTGAACACCCGAAAAGCTACCAAAACTTCGTTATATATTCTTCACGCATATTTACAAGAGAAAAACATACCAACAGACATCGAAAAACTGTAAAAGAGACATGTTGGAGATGTAAAACTTCTGTGTTAGTGAGCAACTGTGACAATTTGTAAACAAACATGGCCATGAGGTTTGCTTTTTTAAAAGCGGAAGATTTTGAGAGAATGTTGGCTGCCAGGTCGCTCCGTTGTGTGGAGCTGTCGATGTTGATTTTAAAAGTAAATTACACAGGGAAAATAATAATAAGATTCAGCTTGACTGCGCTAGCATTGGCCTTCACTAACGCCACACCAGCTGGAAGGTAACTGGACTGCTGCGTTAACAGCACCGAGTCGCGGGTAAGCTAGCGTTGGCCTTTGAGAATGCTGATTTGAAGAGAATGTGTATGTTAATAATAATAATAATGCCTGGTTGCTTTTTCATGGTCTATCTGATATATTCCATTCAGCTACTCATCTTTGACTCGTTCAGTATCATGCTAGCTGAATGGAATATATCTGATAGACAGCCAGATCTAGATCTAGACTTTTTTAACTGACTGGACTTGAGCTAGAAAAAGTGTGAGGAGAAATAACAGGTGCACAGAGCTTTCATACTAACCTGATAGAAAATGTTCTCTGCACACATGGGAATGCTTTCTTGGCATCCAGTTGGAGAAAGAAAAAGTCTTTGCTGGCTGATGCAGCATAGTGTGCTCAGAAGGGATTTACTGAAGCGGTCTGCAGGTCATGATAAGGACAGTGGCGAAGAGGCCTTGGGGTTTCAGTACTAGAGTCCTGCTGCAGGTTGGGTCATGTTCAAGGCTTAACTCGTCAGATTCAATGCACAAACTTTTAGTTGACAATAATTTTTTCTAAAGTGTTTAAAAATGGTCATCCACTTTGACTGTAAACGGATAAAATAAACATGTAAATTTGGGAATTTCTTCTGCACTACTCCTCAATTCTTTTACACATGATAGCCAATAAGATCTATAATATTTGATAGCCAGTCCAGCACTGAAAATTCTCTGTTAAATACCCTAACTTACTCAACAATCGAAACAAACAGGTGACCATGGCCCTGAACATGAAAGGGAAAGAATGGAGGAGGAGGGAGCAGGAACCAGCACATATCAAATTAGAGGTGCACTACTGAACACTATTGTGTGACTGTGGAGTAAAGTAGAGCACAATACATCATTCATGTAATCAGGTTTGACGACTACAAGTTATTTCCTGTTGGATGACAAGAAACTGAATGGCATGTATGTTGCATAATACACCACATATATATTTGCGTATGTAAAGGTTGGACTGTTCATGAATTTAATACAAACAACAATATTTGATGCTCATGTTAGACATTCCAAATGAAGTGTTTTATGCATTTTAAACAAACAGCAGTGGGTTTCCCAAAAGCCTCTTAACCCTAAGAGTGTTGTTATAATAATAATAATAATAATAATAATAATAATAATAATAATAATAATAGGCGGCGGCATGGTGGTGTAGTGGTTAGCGCTGTCGCCTCACAGCAAGAAGGTCCGGGTTCGAGCCCCGTGGCCGGCGAAGGCCTTTCTGTGCGGAGTTTGCATGTTCTCCCCGTGTCCGCGTGGGTTTCCTCCGGGTGCTCCGGTTTCCCCCACAGTCCAAAGACATGCAGGTTAGGTTAACTGGTGACTCTAAATTGACCGTAGGTGTGAATGTGAGTGTGAATGGTTGTCTGTGTCTATGTGTCAGCCCTGTGATGACCTGGCGACTTGTCCAGGGTGTACCCCGCCTTTCGCCCGTAGTCAGCTGGGATAGGCTCCAGCTTGCCTGCAACCCTGTAGAACAGGATAAAGCGGCTAGAGATAATGAGATGAGATAATAATAATGATAATAATAATCATTTGAATTTATATAGTGCCAAAAAAAACCTGTCCACCAAAAGGTCAGGATGTCATTCCAATGGTGTAGCTGCCACAGTCCCACCAAAAGGCACATGAAGATAAATCCCACACCGCCTGCACAGCTGCCATGATGCTGCCAGGCAACATAACTCGGAACACTGTTCCATGAGTCCACAAAGTGAGCACAGAAGCACCGCCACACAGAGCACTGGTATGTCCCAAATCACCTGCACAGCCGCCGTGACACCACCAAGCAACATCGCTTGGAACACCGCACCAAGCATAAAAGTACTGCTACACAGAGCGCCAGACAACCCTGATGTTAAAAGAGCAATGAGCTCACTGCAGTCCATAACGAGGAGCACAGGCATCACCAACAGCAAACCAAGGCCTGGAGGGAACCGACACCGTCACTTTGCTGGGTGTGTTCTCATTTTATTAAATCGCGTGCTCATGTTAAATAGTGTGCGTTCATTTACATAAACCATGGGCTCACCTTACTAAAACCGTGGGCTCGCCCTGCTCAGCCGTGCCCACGGAATATACATCGTGAGCACAATTTACTAAAACGTGCCCACGATTTATAAAACGTGTTAGCGTAATTTAAAAATAATACATTCAAACTTGTTAGCATGAATAAGTAAAGCGTGGTCACAATTTATACCAGAAAACACAATATGCCCGATTCACAAGTGGGTCAGACAGGGTTATTTACCATTTCACAATGGATCTTATAAGGGTTTACCATGGGTTAGGTATGGAGCACAAACATATACTTTCAACGCTTGCCTCCCAGCATGGTATTATCTTAAGTCTGAGCACATTGAACAGAATGCTGGGGGTAAATGGTCTTCGCGGCTGGTGTTCTGATAAATGGTCCTACAAGAAATGACGTTTTGTGCTCTGCGCATGTGCAGTGGGGCTTTGTAGGACGCATTGACGTGTAGGACAGTTTATCAGAACACCTGTTGTATGATGATTTGGGCACCGTACAAATCATCGTACATCCGGCGGCGAAGACCATTTACCCTCAGCATTTTGTTCAATGTGCTCAGACTTAAGATAATACCATGCTGGGAGGCAAGCGTTGAAAGTATATGTTTGCGCTCCATACCTAACCCATGGTAAACCCTTATAAGATCCATTGCGAAATGGTAAATAACCTTGTCTGACCCACTTGTGAATCGGGCACATTGTGTTTTCTGGTATAAATTGTGACCACGCTTTACTTATTCGTGCTAACAAGTTTGAATGTATTATTTTTAAATTACATTAACACGTTTTATAAATCGAGGGCACATTTTAGTAAATTGTGCTCACGATGTATATTCCGTGGGCACGGCTGAGCAGGGCGAGCCCACGGTTTTAGTAAGGTGAGCCCACGGTTTACGTAAATGAACGCACACTCTATTTAACATGAGCACGCGATTTAATAAAATGAGAACACACCCAGCAAAGTGAGCGCTCATTTTCTTGACACCCCCGTTTTTTCGTCAGCACTGACACATTAGGGGCTCCGTACAAACACAAAGAAGTAAAACAAAACTTTTAACTCAGAGAGAGAGCATTCATTGTGCCGCTTGCTCTACCGTTTAACGATGATCTTTGTGCTGCGATGCTTTTGGGAAACTCGGCACAGATGAACCGGAGTCAGACAGGGAAGGTTTTGAGGAAGTCTTTGCAGGGACCTTACTGCTGGCGGGTGGCAATAAGAAAACTGAGCTTACTTCAGATTTGAGTGTCTTTGACCACATGGAAACAGAAAAGCGACCAGTGAACATGAAATCACACAAAAACCAGCCATTTAATGTTGAAGTTATTGACTCTGGTGACAACTTACCCCGCTCTCCCCACATTGTGTTTCCTATTTAGTATTTGTAGCTGGCATTTGGGGGAAAGGATTTATCAGACAGGTTCAAATGACTGTAAGAACTAGCTGAGTGTGAATTCTGGAGCGGTGCTCTGAGCCAGTGGGAGTCATGCTGCAGTGAACACTGAAGGGTGAAGGAGAGAAAGTGAAAGTAAACTGCAGCAGAATAACGGACTCGCTGTTAACACGGGAATGTTGTTTCTTTCTGTTTCCTCATTTATCTTTGTCCTAGAGACAACATCGCGCTTACAGAATATTAAATATCCGACAGATCAAATGAAATTAATCTTCCAGTCTGACGAATTTAACCTTTTTTAATCTGAGAATTTGATAAACACAAACAAACTGAACAAACACCATGACTAGGCTGTTTTAGTAAAAAATATCTAACAATCAGAAAGAAAACAATCTGAACATTTGTATTTCTTCATTGGAAAGAATGTTGAATTCATCAGAAATGCCTTTGATTTTTACTGCATGCAGTTTGAGGTCACGTGCTACAAGGAGACACAACTATCATTTCCTGTGGTTCAGAAATCATAAACCTTCAAACTGGTTTCCTGTGAATCAGTTACCGGATGTGTGCATTTAGGTGCTTGATCTCATGCACTTCTTCCTGACACTGACACTAATCACAAGAATCTCTTCTCCAGCAGCACAGCTCATCTGTTTTAGTCGGAAACGTGTTTGGACGTGATGGAGCCTGCAAAGGAGAACTAAAGGAAATAACCGGTAAGAAGAAGAATATACACACATCTGTAAACATCATGCTGGAGCGGATTGGGGGAGGGGGCTCTCCTGTAAAAAAAAAAAAAAAAAAAATATATATATATATATATATATATATATATAATTATGCATGACTCTGTGCAGCTAGCAGACAGTCGGTTTAGCCTGTTCGTCTGCTCCCTGGCCTTGGCTCTGGATTGTCAGAAATTAACTAGGCCTGTTCTAAGACTATGTGCTATGTTGCAAGAAATGAGAGCAGCACCTTCCCGAGTGGGATGGATACCGTCCTGCCCGAACAGGCCAGCAGTCCCTCAAAATTAGCCCAATTATCTATAAAGCCCACACTGTTTTCTGAACACACAAATAAGGAAAAACTGGGGGAACAGTGCCACTGAAATCCGAGGCCTGTGTGTGTGTTGGGGTTGGGGTTGGGCCTGTGTTTGTTGTTTTTCCCCGAAAGTAATGTCTTTCATTTTAAGAGCATTTGCTGAAAGGCAAAAGATTTGGCCTTGCATCACAGCTTAAAAAGTTAACCTTATAGCCAACATTTCCTTGTACAGTCTGCTTATTTATCATTATCAAAATGGTGGGGTGTCAATATCCTCATACTAAAACCAAAACTGCACCCGTGAGCTTCATGCTGAACATGTTCCTTCCTGTTTATCATGAACTAAGAAAAAAGTACCTTTTTGAGGGGTGAGAGACTCATCTCAGTATTTTATATTTGTATGTTAAAATATTCTGGCATACGTATTCAGGGTTGATATTACTGATAAAAATGGTTTATTTCAATAAGTTTGTCATCTGTTCCTCCTCTGTTTCCCTCTCTCACTGGTGTCCTGTCTTTTCTGTCTTATTTCTCTTATCTTCCCTTTCCTCTCTCGTTCCTTAACATCCATTTGCCCAAATTTAGTATCTCTTTCATCTTGTATTCATTTTATATCTTATTTTCACTGGAATAACTTGAGTGTTAAAAAAAAAAAATCCTTACACCTGCACAGACCCTGACTGTTGGGGCAAAGTCATCGTGATTTACTAATAAAACTGACCAGCTGTGGAACACTACATCATGTTTCTTTTTCTAAATGCGTAGATAATATTTAACAGGATTGTGGAAGTTCGTAGGAGAGGGAGGAGCACAGAAAGACGGCAGGCCAGAATAAAGTTCCATAACTTAGGGTTTTTATTTGTTTTTTTCAGAAACAAACTAACTCTCCCAGTCATACACACACACACACAAGTCGTCTGGTTCATGAGAGAGCTCTCTTCCTCTGCTCTCTCTCTCTTTATATAGGGCGCGGTCACTGGGAAGACACACAAACACAGGTTAATTGACATCAGGTGTAGTGATTCTGCCACTTACCTTCCCTGACTCCGCCCTCCTGTCACAGACCAGCGCTTGACCACGCCCCCGCTGCCACATACCCCCACCACCCGACTCAGGCCGGGCAGCCATCCGGCCTGCAGCCGACTCCCCCCCGCCTTGACGGGAGAGAAAGTCCGCCACAACCATCTGCGCCCCTGGCCTGTGGATCACCTTGAAGTTGAAGGGTTGGAGTGCCAGATACCAACAGGTGATCCGCGTGTTGGCATCCTTCATGCAGTGGAGCCACTGGAGGGGCGCGTGGTCCGAACAGAGGGTGAAAGGGCGTCCCAGCAGGTAGTAGCGGAGGGCGAGGACTGCCCACTTGATCGTGAGGCACTCCTTTTCGATAGTGCTGTAGCGCCCCTCGCATACTGACAGCTTCCTGCTGATGTACAGCACTGGACGGTCCTCCCCCTCCACCTCCTGGGACAACACGGCGCCCAGCCCTCTGTCCGACGCATCCGTCTGTAACATAAAAGGGAGAGAAAAGTCAGGGGAGTGTAACAGTGGCCCCCCCACACAGTGCAGCCTTTACCTTAGAAAAAGCCTGCTGGCATTGCTCCGTCCACTGGACCGGATCTGGTGCCCCCTTTTTAGTGAGATCAGTCAGTGGGCTGGTGACGTCTGAATAATTAGGTATAAACCTACGATAGTAGCCAGCCAGCCCCAGGAACTGTCTCACCCCCTCCAGTCTTGGGCCTCGGGCAGGCTGCAATTGCTGCTGCCTTGTTAATTTGGGGATGCACCTGCCCGTTGCCCAAGTGGAAGCCCAGATACCGTACTTCCACCCGCCCAATCGCACACTTCTTTGGGTTGGTGATATCGTCGAGGTATGTGGCCGCATAGGTGGCGTGGGGGCGGAGGACCCTGTCCATCAGCCACTGAAACGTAGCGGGCACCCCAAACAGCCCAAAAGGAAGTGTGACAAACTGGTGTAAGCCGAACGGTGTGGAAAAGGCCGTTTTTTTCTCGGGATAATGGCGTCAAAGGGATCTGCCAATAACCCTTTGTCAAATCCAGCATCGAGTAAAAGCGAGCCGTGCCTAGCCGATCGAGCAACTCATCAATACGAGGCATTGGGTACGCGTCGAATTTAGACACCATGTTGACTTTTCTATAGTCCACACAGAACCGGACCGACCCATCGGTCTTGGGAACCAAGACAACTGGGCTGCTCCAGTCACTGTGGGACTCCTCGACGATGCCCATCTTGAGCATGGCCTCGAGTTCTTCCCGAACCACTTTTTTCTTGTGTTTGGGTAGCCTGTAAGGGCGGCTACGCACTACCACCCCTGGGGGCGTCTCAATGTGGTGCTCTATGAGGTTGGTGCAGCCGGGCAGGGGCGAGAACATGTCCGAAAACTCAGTCTGCAACTGGGCAACCTCCGCGAGTTGGGTCAGGGAGAGGTGGTCTCCACAGGGGACCGGAGAGGTATGCGATGCCAGTGCTCCCTTTTGAACCTCCGGCCCCAGCTCCGCCTTCTCTGGAACCACCGACACCAACGCCACGGGGACCTCCTCGTTCCAGAGTTTGAGTAGATTGAGGTGGTAAATCTGTAGCGCCCCACCCCTGTCCATTTGCCTCACCTCATAGTCGACGTCCCCGACTCGCCGTGTGACCTCAAAGGGTCCTTGCCACTTGGCGATCAATTTGGAGCTCGATGTGGGCAACAGTACGAGTACTTTATCTCCCGGTGCGAACTCCCTGACGTTACGCACATCAAAGCGCGCGAGATGTTTTTACGACAATGTTTTAAACAAAGACTATGTTTGGTCTAACAAAGAAGTGTTCTTCTCCACTGGACGAAGGTCAGGCTACACAGGAACAGTTTAAAATCACTACCATAGTATATGCAATAGTCCAAAATAATAAAGGATCTTAAAAAGCTCTAAAATATCAAGTCTTAACTCTTTGTTCAGCAATAAGGCTACCATTACATCCAACATTAAAGTGTGTGTGGGTCGATCTGACATCAAAACAGACCTTGGCGTCGTTCAGACACATCTCTGATCAAAAATACACATTTCATATCAAAATAAACAAAATGTTCCCAAACAATGTCCAGCCGAGACAGAAGGTCATTTTTAACTGAACCGAAGTTAATCCTTAATTTTGTCACCATTTTAATAAATTACTGCCTTCTTGGTCAAGAATAATACTTTTATATAAACCTAACAATCCCCCCCTTTGATAATAGTATCACTATTATCAAATCCTAGGATCATATTTGATCATTATCACCTCATGATCATATATGTGACTGCATCGAGAATTAATCTTGAGTTAATCTTTGCCCTTCTTGATGTATATTGGTGCTCAGAGAGCGGGCATGCCCGATCAGCCCTCGTCCCACCTCACCGGAGCTTAGAGAAATTCAAAACCTCTTAATTCGTCCCAAATACATGCTACTTCCTTCAGAGTAATTTGTTCTAAAACAGTGAGGGAAAATTAAATTAGAAGGCATATCTATAGTGAGAACAGAGTCCTGTAAGAATACAGAGTTTCAGAGCATAGAGATGTGTAATAATAGTAGAAAACGGCATCAGATGAAAGACATAACACATTCGTGTGGTGTGCGCTTGTGCAGTCCAGTTAGCGAAGTTAGTCCAGAAGATGTTGTCTCGAAGTCCAGCTCGAGCGGGTAACCCTGCTCCGAGCAATGAAGTGGTCCTGAAGGCTCGGGCGGGTAACCCTGCCCCGAGCAACAATGAAGTCACGAAACCCGAGATGAGGACTGTCATGGTTGTAGTGAGGATGATTGGTTCCAAACGGGGCGCAAGATCTCTTCCCCTCTTTGTTCACAACGTCTTGAGGATTCTCAGTCGAATCTGTGTAGAGCTCAGAAATAGAGAGACAGAGAGAGAGAACAGAGATTCTCGGGACACAGAGAAAACGTTAGTAGCAAACTTGTCATTGTGACACAACTTTGTTATGGAGCCTTCTTCAATCGCGTGGCATGGATCTACTGTGGAAAAAGATCAGTTAAAACAGCAGTAAAAGTAATGGCGACTATGTCTGCAGGCCCACCATATCTAGGTTTTCCCAATTGTCCAAATCATTACTTTAAAAAGTCACACCAGCACCTTGTCTCCAACTTGGAAAGGGTGTGTGGTGGAGATAATATTGTATTATTGGCCTTGGTACAAATTTTATACCATTTAACTATAAGGGCTGCAGAATACTCATCCATATGCATTTTCAAATCAGAGGTACCCGGAGCCGGAGTTCCCTTCTTCCAGGGGAGAGGGAAAGGTCTTCCAAAAATAATTTCTTGGTGTCACACGAACTTCAGCCAGAATGAATTATGGATTACAGAACCAAACCTGTGTCCTGCATGACCTTAATTAATTTGTCTTTCAATGTTTGATTAGTACGTTCTACGATATCAGAGGATTGAGGAATGTGAAAACACCAGTTTAGTTTAGAGATACTTACAAAGGTTTTGTGTGACTTTTGAGGTGAAACGGGTACCCTTGTCTGAGTCTATGGCATTTGAAACCCCATAACTATAATAATAATTATCATTATTGACTTCTTATTATTTTATTGTTGTTATTTTATTGTTCTGCTTTTATTGTTTGTTTTTCTTTTTTACTGTCTAGTGTCCTTGGGTATCTTGAAAGGCACTTATAAATAAAATGTATCATTATTATTATTATAACTAGGTATTATTTCTTTTGCCAGAGTAACTACCTTCGTGTTCTCTCAAGAACAGGGAAAAACTTCTACCCATTTAGAGAATTTGACAAAAATCAAATGAGAAAGGAAGAGCGTATGTCTCATGCAGAATATCAGGCTGATATTGATTGAACACACAGAGTAACCACATATAATAAATTTATTTAATAAATATTATAAATTATAAAACAAGAACCATCAACAAAGAGTACTTCCCCCATCCCTAGAGGGCTGGAGGAGAGAGATCAGACCTGATAGACAGCCAATATCAATGTCATCCCGAGAATTAAGGAGGCGTGCGAGAGCGTGACCTACATTATCAAAAGACACGAATTTCAAGATCGTTACTAGAACAGAGAATAAATAGTCATATGTTAATTTAATTATCTATTAAATTACTGATTAAATTAATTTAATGGGTCTGTAAATTTTGCAACACCTGTTTAACTGGATGTGACGAGTGCAAGATCAGTGGGTGAGACAAAACCAATTTTTCTGCATCTAAAATCATCAAAGCACATGCAGAGACAGCCCCTAGACACGCAGGTAAGCCTTGAGCAACAATGTCTAATGTTTTGGATAAAAACGCACAATGATGCATTTCCGCCCCCCCATGCTCCCCAGAGGCTGTGCCTTGGTGTTCACAGGCATAGAGGTGGAAGGGCTTGAAGTGAGCAGGTAACCCCAGGGGCGGAACAAAGGGTGCTTCTGAGGGAGTGATAAGCGACCACCATAGCGTCAGTCCAGGTCAAAGGATGTTGCAGTGGATCGTGATGAGAGATTGCGGAATGGAGAAGCTTGTTATATAAAGAGCAGTCAGGGATCCATTTTCTGACCCAGAAAAGACATCAGTGCATGTTTAGTTGCAGGGCGTTTTGTGTCTAGAATGACAGCCTTGAGAAAGTTCAAAAGTTCAAATACTTAAGTGTCCATGCAATATTGCAGATTGGTTCTGGAAACCTTAAAGCCCTTATGCGCCAGATGTTGGAGCAGGCGCAAGTGTCAGTGTCTTGGCAGATTTCTGGTGACTCAGCAGATACCAGAACACACAGACCACAGAGTCCTGAGGGAGGGAGAAGGTCACAGAGCGCGTTATGAATTACAGCTGAAAAAAACAGCAAGAGAGTCAATGGAACCTTGAGTCCAAACGCTATCTCCTCATGTGCGTGAAAAAAAGGCAGAACAGAGATCATTAATGGAAAAACAGCAATGATGAGCAGGAACCTGTGACATTACAGAAGAAACTATCAATTCATTAATCTTATGTAAATCAGGTGTATTGTACAAGCTGGTGCACGGTCTCACCATGCCTCCAGAGAGACTGGAGGATGACATCGATCCAGAGAGAGAGGTACTGCTTATTAAATCATATTTTGTGTAGTTTCATGTCAATTTAAGTTCCAGGTTGCAGTGCAACAAAATGCAGAAAGGTTCAAGGACAATGAGTACTTATACAAGCCAATGTATCATAATCATGATAATTTATGAAGTTTTTTTCCTTAATGGTTAAATAAAGATAAACCCAAGTCTCCGATTTAGAAACAAAAAGTTATTCAAGTAAACGTTTAACTCTGTTTCTTGCTGAAAAAATTATGGTTAACTAAATACATTAAAAGCCTATCCATTCCATATCCTCTGTGGTTTTTAAAGGCAAAAGTATGGAGGTTTAAAACTCAGCAAACAGTTAATCAGAGCATTTCATATCAATAGTTCGAAATTAGGAGGAACATGGTTAAGCTTAGCCTCATAAGTAGCAATAAGTTTAAAGAAAGAAAAGGAGATATAAAACAGGGCAAATTGAAATGACAGACAATTTCACTGAATGTAATTTGAATAAAATTGAATAGCTGATAAGCACTCTTTGTTGGATTCGATATGTGACAGAGACTGAAAATACATTTTTAATTCAATTAACAGTATTAATGGGAATGAGAATTGGTTGTCTTGGACATTTTGACTTTATGTATATGGAATTTACCTAGTAATATAAAGAGATTACTTATTAAATTTATTATTGTGAGAAAGTGCCAAAAATAATGATTTTCTCTGCTCATTGCAGATTTCTGTGGCTGTCCTTGCCTGCTATGCTTGCATGAGTTGTTTATATTATAGCTATCTGTAACAGTCTGGGAGCTCTTATCTCAATGCTGACTGAGAAAGAGACAGAGAGACTATAGAGACGGAACAATTATTCAAAATATTATATTATATTAAATATTATGACGACAATTATTCAAAAAATGTCAAAAATGAAGTAAAAAGCGGGTTAGCTCGCTGTTGAACTAATTGCATGCTTCCCAGACAAGACAAGTCCACATTTCGCTAAAACGCGTTAGAAACAGGAGTATATAGGATATTTAAAGGTTAGAATTACATATGATTAATAAAAATACCACCACACGATCAGTTTTAAAATGTTTTAGATCAACATTAAACATTAGGTTAAACATTAAACTTTTCAGCATTTCCATTCACACATAGGGTAAATATATTTGATGCCTTTTATTATACCTTTAGACAGGAAGTGGTATAATACTCAATATTTTAAAAATGATTCCTGATAAATATCTTCAAATCTGAAAGTGATATTTGATTTGGCTGAATTAATCAAACTCTAAGCCTTAAATATATTTCTTCTGTTTTTACCATGTCTGTTTAATTTAAGTGAATGTTTTAAAAATGGTTTTTGTGTTGTATTTGCTTGTACAGTTATTTCATTATTTAAGGTCTGAACGCATAGAATTACTGCCCAAATCTAATGAGACGAGAGTTTTGCCCTAAAGAGCTTCTTTTTCTTTTATCCAGTGCGCATGCCCAGTTCACAAGCATCATGGGAACTGGAGTTCATCACAATTTGCCGTCACATACTTCGTATTCATCATTTATAAGATCTAGACATGAAACTGCATTAATAGCTGCACTATTAATTATTAAAACACATTAAAAGTCTTGTAGAGTGCTCGCGGACCACTCATGTCTTTCCTGATAACCTTCCAGTTACAAGTTTCGGACTATCAACACACAAGGAATATAAAAAAATAAAATACAGATGATCTACTCACCAAACGCTGAAACTAATTGATTAAGAAGCAGATTTTTCCTCTGATGATTCCATTCTGTGTTGAGGGAAGAGGATCTCTAACAGTGATGAGATTCACAAACGATTCGGATCTTTTTCGGGACGAAACATAAAAATGACTCGACCAAGCGAATCGATACAGACGCATGGACTGCATTTGTTTGAGTTCATGCACACGTAATGGTTTGAGGAAAGTTTATACTTTAATTTCATGCAGCATGAGAGTGTGATTATTGTTTACAGTTTGAAAACAGGAATACAAATAAGGTTTCCGTAGATTCTGAGTCAAGAATCAAGAGTGAATCAAGTAAATTGATTCACACGCATGCGAGTTTGTTCTAAAGAATCGATTCAGTGAAGCTTTCGTTGAGATCAGAATGAATATACAGAATGTCCGTATTTTATACGGATTTGATTCAATAAACATAGTATACGGGCGTACAAATAAAGTTATATGGATTCTTTTTTACAAAAACCTTCAATATTTATTTAGAGCTATAATCAATTCTGGGCGGCATGGTGGTGTAGTGGTTAGTGCTGTCGCCTCACAGCAAGAAGGTCCTGGGTTCGAGCCCCGTGGCCGGCGAGGGCCTTTCTGTGCGGAGTTTGCATGTTCTCCCCGTGTCCGCGTGGGTTTCCTCCGGGTGCTCCGGTTTCCCCCACAGTCCAAAGACATGCAGGTTAGGTTAACTGGTGACTCTAAATTGAGCGTAGGTGTGAATGTGAGTGTGAATGGTTGTCTGTGTCTATGTGTCAGCCCTGTGATGGCCTGGCGACTTGTCCAGGGTGAACCCTGCCTTTCACCCGTAGTCAGCTGGGATAGGTTCCAGCTTGCCTGCGACCCTGTAGAACAGGATAAAGCGGCTAGAGATAATGAGATGAGATAATCAATTCCCGCGATGATAAAAGAGCACATAACATTTACACCTTGTGTTTTTTGGCAAACATTGAAGCTTTGTATTCATTCTTAAAGTTTATTGTTATTAATATTGAATAAAAAGTACCTGGGATATATCATTGTTAATTATCATTCAAATTTTAGGTAAATCATTTTAATTTGCATCCTATAAGGATCTTATAAGGGAAATAAGGATTTTGGAAGTTGGTTATACAGGTTTGATTGACGAAAGGTTTACATTTATGCACACCAGGAACACAGTTCTAACTGTTCATGTCCAGAGTACTGATTTGTTGTTTCATTATTTTGTGCATATCCAGTAATGCCTTATATAAATGCTAAAACAATTAAAGATACATTACACAGCTCCCAGAGATTGCAAATACCTGAATTAGGATAAATCAAAACTGAGCCGGCCAAACTGTCTAGAATTTGTGTAGAATGCTAAACCACAGCAATTCATCCAATTCCGTGGGGTTTTTTTCTCGGGGTCCGGGTACCTTAATACAATAAGACAATTAATATAATACAATTTTTCCCCCCATGGTGGCACGAAGGAATCAGTCCTGAGATTAATTAGGGTAATTATTATGGGTTTAACATAAAAAGCGCGCTCTTCTCGTGACAGCTCCTTCACTTCAAGAGGGTCACCTTCCCGTAAACAAATTACGAGGATAGCCTTCCCGTGTTTTTACACGAGGTTTAAACATCCCGTAAACAAAAGTCTACGATAAAAACTGAATTGCTGAAATATTATTTTGCTTATGATTGAAGGTTTCATTCACACACACACATACATATGGAATTAAGATGTGATTTACTGACCTAGCACATAGACACAGATATCAAAATGATGTCACTCACTCACACCCTCCCATAGACACACACACACACACACCCCTCTCTGAGGTCACATACAAACACACACACACATTTGACAGACACAATAGCCGTTTGGAGAGATTATGATTTGTTATAAAAGGTGTTTGTAATCTTTCATCTTTGGCAGAATACTGTGATTGACCAGCAGTTAAACCGATCTCTGGTTCTCTGTTTTTTTGCGGTGTTTCGTCCCAGACGTCTGGGTGGTACGAGGGCGGGGGTCCCGAGAAATAAGTTTCAGACTGGGTTGAACCCTAACAGGCGCGTACCCCTGTTGTACAGGCGGGTTTGCCGTTCTTGGGCCTGCCGCAAATTCTCCTGGGTTAGGTGAGTGAGTGTGTGGAGTTTTGCGCACAGGTCAATGATGTACTGAATTTCATTTTTACTTGGGGAAGGTCCCTCCTCCCAATTTTCTCACAGCACATCTAAAATGCCACGCGGCTTACACCCATATAATAATTAAAACGGGGAGAACCCCGTGGAGGCTTGGGGGACCTCTCGCACTGCAAATAACAAGGGTTCGAGCCATTTATCCCAGTTACGTGCGTCCTCAGTTACGAATTTTTTAATTATATTCTTGAGGGATAATTATAATTATATTCCAACTCGGGAGATAATGCGGAAGAGCGCCTCTGCAATACTGCGTGCTGAGATATTGCGGAGAGGCACTGCTTCCGAGTATTGCGTTGCATAGTCCACCAGAACTAATATAAAGCGGTGCCCTCGTGTTGACCGATCTAATGGCCCGACGAGATCCATCCCAATTCTTTCGAACGGGGTCTCGATTAATGGTAGGGGGCGCAAAGGCGCTTTTGGAATGGCCGCTGGATTTACTAACTGGCATTCGCGGCACACCGTACACCACCTACGGACATCGCTGCGAATCCCCGGCCAATAGAATCGGCCCATTATTCGGGCTAGTGTCTTATCCTGCCCTAAGTGTCCAGCCGTGGGATTAAAGTGAGCTGCCTGGAATACCAATTCCCGGCGGCTTTTTGGAATCAAAATCTGTGTGATTTGCTCTTTCGTCTGAGTGTCCTGCGTCACTCGGTATAATCTATCTTTCATAATAGAAAAATAGGGGAAGGACGGGGTGGCGTTTGGCGGGAGCGTTTGACCATCGATTACTCTCACTTGGTCAAACGCATGCCGCAGAGTCTCGTCTCGCGACTGCTCTAACGGGAAATCCGCAAGGGATTCCCCAAGAGAGGGAGGAGGAGCCTGTGGCTCCTCACTCTGACGCGGCGATGACGTAGACGGCTCTGTGACAGCTGCTCCCGCCAAGGCGACACCGGGACCTCCCCCTGCTGAAATGGCAGGACCCACTCTTCACTAAATGCCTCATCAATTCCCCAAATCCCAGCCAATCAGTCCCCAAAATTATCGAGTGGGTGAGGCGAGGATTAACCGCAGCCTTTACTATAAATTTTTCCCCTCGGAAAAAAATGTGGACCGACACCAAAGGGTAGCTGTTAACATCCCCGTGCACACACAACACCTTCACCCCCTGTGCTCCCCCCAATGCCTCGTCTTGCACCAGGCTTTGGTGAATTGAGGTCTGATTACAACCAGAATCCACCAACGCCTGATATGTATCCCCTTGGATACTCACTGGTATGCGATACACTCCGGCCCGATCGAGGGCAGCTCCTGGCGCGTTGGGGATCCGAACCACTGTGCCCACTTCCATTGCCGAACACTGCTGTTGGAGGTGGCCCGGCTCCCAGCAGCGCCAGCCAACCGGCCCGGGCTTCCTCTCTGCACCAGTGCCCTGGGGCTCACTCACCTGAGGGGGGGGGAAGAGACAGACACAGAAGGGGAAAACGGGAGGGCACCGCGGGTGCGACAGGCCGGCTGGGGTGGGGCCGGCCCCCGCCTCCGTGTTGGGGGAATGGGGCGAGGACGAGACACAGGAGGAGAGAGGGGAAGAGAGACAGAGGAGAGGGGAGAAGAGGATGTCCGCTGTCCTGCCGTTGGAACAACTGCCAAATGGTCCTCCGCCAACTCGATGTCCTGATCCAGCGACGCCGGGCGGTAGCACTGGACCCACTCCGCGGTTCCCTCTGGCAGGCGGCCGATGAACTGCTCCAGCACCACCTGATCGAGGATTCCCTGGGCGTCGCGGTTGTTGGCCCTCAGCCACCGCCAGCAGGCGTCCCGGAGTTGCTGGCCAAATGCGAACGGCCAGCCGACTTCCTCAAGCCGCAGAGCACGGAAGCGCTGTCGCTGTTGTTCGGGGGTGCACCCCACCCGCTGGAGGACGGCCCGGCGAAGGTCCGTGTAGGCCAGCTGGCGGTTGGCAGGGAGCTGTAGCGCGGCCAGCTGCGCCTCGCCCGTTAGCAGGGGGAGGAGGCGCGCCGCTCGCTGTTCCATCGGCCAGCCTGAGGCCTCTGCTGTCTGCTCGAAGAGTGTGAGGAAGGCCTCGGGGTCATCCTGCGGGCCCATCTTGGCTAGCGTGAGGGACGAAGGGCCCGCGGCAGTGGAGATGGTGGACCCCGCCGACGCGAGGAGGTGCCGGAACGCCTGTCGATCTTCCTGCTGCGCCAGCACCAGGGCCTCGAACCGGCACTCTTGCTCCTTCCGGAAGGTGATTAGCATCTGGTGCTGGCTCTGCTGGGCCGTGGCGAGGGCGTGGACCAGGTCTGCGAAAGGGGAGGACTCCATGGGGTTGTTCTTTTCCTGTGCTCCATCCCAGGTTTCAGCACCACTGTGGAAGTTCGTAGGAGGGGGAGGAGCACAGAAAGACGGCAGGCCAGAATAAAGTTCCATAACTTAGGGTTTTTATTTGTTCTTTTCAGAAACAAACTAACTCTCCCAGTCATACACACACACACACACACACACACAAGTCATCTGGTTCATGAGAGAGCTCTTTTTCTCTGCTCTCTCTCTCTTTATATAGGGCGCGGTCACTGGGAAGACACACAAACACAAGTTAATTGACATCAGGTGTAGTGATTCTGCCACTTACCTTCCCTGACTCCGCCCTCCTGTCACAGACCGGCGCTTGACCATGCCCCCGCTGCCACAAGGATGAATTGGGTTCGTCAGTAACGTCCAGTTCTGAAACAAGATAAACAACATTTATAGTTCCAAAGTCCACTGGGACAGGAAGACGTTTTGAGACATTGGAAAAAAAATTGGTTTAATATTTAATATTTGTTTGAAATTCTGCAGTTCCTTCTTTTTATAGGAGTTAGCAAATAATATAATCACAAATCCAGATAAAAATCAGTACACTGTATTCATAAAAAGGCTTTAATAGAGTTTTTCATATCTATTCTTGTTTGCATTAAAATAAACTAAACATGAATTTTCAGTTAGACTTATAATATTCCATATTTATATCAAAAACAAATTACTAGTCAGTCATATGGTTAGAGCCTTTCATACATTTTAACTGGTGTAAAATCAATTTGTATTTTTAATAAAGGGGCATTTTAATCTGTAAAAAGAGTACATTTGTGTATTTTATAATTGGCTTGTCCTGAAGTCATTTGGCTAAAGCCTATAGAGGCACCTGTCGGTCGGTGTATGTTTAACTGAGTTCAAACGTGTTTAAGAATGTAATAGACTCAGATGAAACCATGGTTTCCTACGATGTCACTTCTCTATTCACCTGCATTCCCACCACAGAAGCAGTCGAATCTGTTAGAAAACGACTCTTTCAAGACAGCACCTTACTGGATAGAACGAACCTCACCACGGACCAGATTTGCACCCTGCTTGACCTCTGCCTGACCACCACCTATTTCCGGTTTATGTAAGTTTCTACAGACAGAAGCATGGATGCGCCATGGGCTCACCGGTGTCCTCTATTGTGGCCAATCTTTACATGGAGGAAGTGGAACATAAAGCTTTGACCACTTTTTCAGGAGTTGCTCCCAGCCACTGGTTCAGATATGTGGATGACACCTGCGTTAAAATCAAAACCCATGAGGTGGAAGCCTTCTCTAAGCACATCAATGCAATGGATATCAACATCAGTTTCACCTGGGAGGACGTCAGTGGGAATAATCTAGCCTTCTTGGATTGTGATGTACACATTAGACAAGACAGAAGCCTTAGCATCGAGGTCTACCGGAAACCCACACACACAGACCAGTACCTACTCTTCGACACTCACCACCCACTGGAACACAAATTGGAAGTCATTAGGACCTTGCAACACAGGGCTCAGAACATTCCTACAACGGTAGAGGGAAAAGAGGAGCAGAATCACGTCAAGAATGCAATTCAGAACTGCGGGTATCCCAACTGGGCTTTTTTCAAGAGCAGAAAAAGGAACATAATGGACAAGGAGGATGACAGGAACAAACACAAGAACATTGTCATTCCCTATATTTCCGGTCTATTTGAGAAACTCAGGAGGATCTTCTACAAACACAACATTCCGGTACATTTAATACCCAGTAACATCCTGAAGCAGAAACTGGTCCACCCTAAGGACAGAATAGCCAGACACAAACAGGACAACGTAGTGTATGCAATTCAGTGCAGTGATGCACGGGCTCGTATATTGGGGAAGCAAAACAACCGCTTCACAGGCGCATGGCTCAACACAGGAGAGCCAGTTCCTCAGGCCAGGACTCTGCTGTCTATCTTCATCTTAACAACAAAGGACACTCATTCCAGGATTGCAACATACGCATTTTAGCCAGAGAGGATCTTTGGTATGAGTGAGGAGTTAAAGAAGCCATTTTTGTCAACCTGGAATGGCCATCACTGAACAGAGGTGGTGGTCTAAGACACCATTTATTAGCCACCTACAATGCGATCCTTGACACACTTCCCAGACAACTGAATGCACACCAAAACCCAGCTGTTTTCAGTGACTCACAGGAGGACAGAGAGAACCAACAATCCATTGATCACCCCAACGACTCTCAAGGCCATTCACACCCAGCCCCCAGTGACCCACACCAACAGGATGACTCAACGACACCTTAGGATTGCTTTTCATACATGAGAGGATAAATACTCGATATTCCCTATTAGTCAGACAGAACTGAAGAAGCCTTTCGGATGAGAGGTGAAACGTCTTCAAGAATCTTCAAGCAAGTCCAGTTGCTCTCTTTTACCACCCACAGTTTACTATGACCTGGATGACTGAGAATCTTCACAGACATGTTACATAACCTTAGTTTGTGATGTAATCCTCAGTGGCTGAGCGGTCTTGAGTGCTGTCGAGGAATGGAACAGAGTTTGTAATGTCCGTTTGAATCCTGGTGTCGATGTAAAAGGCTGACCTGCACAGGTCTCTAGTTTTTTCTCATTACAGCAATAAGGACATAATAATATAAGAAAATAAGAAATAAGAAAATAATAATTTTTAGACCTTTTTTCATTTAAAGCCCTCTCTGGAAGAAATGCACTGTATGACCAAAAATATGTGAATACCTGACCATCACAATCATATACGGTTCTACCCCACAAAATTGGAAGCACACAATTGTATAGAATGTCTTTGAATGCTGTAGCATTACAATTCCCCTTCAGTGGAACTAAGAGGCCCAAATCTCTTCCAGTGTGATAATGCCCCTGTGCACAAAGTGAGCTCCATGAAGACATGGTGTGACCTCATACCTCAACCCCACTGAACATCTTTGGGATGAACTGGAACATTGACTGTGACCCAGGCCTCTTCACCCAGCATCAGTGCGTGACCTCATTAATGCTCTCGCAGCTGAATGAACATAAATCCCCACAGCCACGCCCCAAAATCTTGTGGAAAGCCTTCCCAAAAGATTCAAGCTTATTATCACACCAAAGTGGGACTAACTCCATATTAATGCCCATGGTTTTGGAATGGGATGTTCAACAAGCACTGGCATGTCAAGTCACCGATTTATTTGGATAACACTTTAAACACTAGCATTGTTGCAAAGCAGCTTTACAGAAAAATATACATTTGAAACATATGAATTAATAAATTTATCCTAAATGAGCAAGTCTGAGGTGACAGTGGCAAGGAAAAACTCCTTGAGATGACATGAGGAAGAAATACAGAGATGAACCAGACTCAAAAGGGAACCCAGCCTCATTTGGATGATAACAGATAGCGTGATTATAAATAACTTGCTTCGATAACTGTACTTGCTTCGATAACTATACAGTCACAAAGTGCAATTATGTAACCAGGAAATTCATTATAGTTTTAGCATGAAGTCTGTTTTGTTGAAGTTATCAACTGTTTGTTGATGGTGACTTGAATGCAAAACTGTTTGACAATTGTAGTCCTAAACCATTGTAGCAAAACTGTAAGTGTCCCGAGCCATCTTCTAAGTGTATCTTTTGACTCTCCATATGGGGCTGTCCTCCACAGAAGTGATGTGATGAGAACTCCAGCCAGAAGTAGGGCATCAGGATGGATCAGACAGGTCTGAAGAACAGGAGAGGACAGCATCACTGGTATCTCAGGATTGACATGTAACTCGACAGAGCGAAACAGAGAGAGAGAGAGAGAGAGGTTGTTTTGTATGCTTATTGTCACCTAATGGTTAAGAACAATGTACATTGTGTGCTGAGTGCAAGCAGGTACTCTGGCAAGACTAGCTATGACAGCATAACTAAAAGGAAGGTACCAACACATAACCTGCACCTTTTGTTCTAAGTAGGTGTGGCAGGTCATAAAAGACTAGAGGTTTGCTCAGGTACTGTGGCACAAGACCATTTAGTGCTTTATAGCTCAAAAATGGTATTTTATAATCAGTGCAAAATTTAATTGGGAGCCAATGCAGTGTGGATAAGACAGAGGTCATATCTTCCAGTTTGGTAAGGATTCTTGCTGCTGCATTCTGGGCTAACTTTTGGGCAGCATGGTGTTGTAGTGGTTAGCACTGCCACTTCACAGCAAGAAGGTTCTGGGTTGGAGCCCAGCGGCCAACTGGAGCCTTTCTGTGTGGAGTTTGCATGCCCTCCCCGTGTCTGCGTGGGTTTCCTCTGGGTGCCCTGGTTTCCCCCACAGTCCAAAGACATGAGGTTTGGTTAACATGGGTGGCCTTGGGCTGAAGTGCCCTTGAGTAAGGCACCTAACCCCCTCACTGCTCCCTGGTGCTGTAGTATAGCTACCCACTGCTCTGGGTATGTGCGTGTGCTCATTGCTCACTTGTGTGTGTGTGTGCATGCTTGTGTTCACTGCTTCAGATGCATTAAATGCAGAGGATGAATTTCACTGTGCTTGAGTGTGCATGTGACAAATAAAGGCTTCTGCTTCTAAATGGAGCTAGTTTATGCACCTACTTCGAACATCCAGAGAGTAAGGCATTACAGTAATCCAACCTAGAGGTAACAAAGCCACGAGCTAGTTTTTTTTTGCATCATGTGACATAATATTTCTTATCTTAGCAATATTTCTGAGATGAAAGAAGGCCATGCTAGGAATATTATCAACACAAGTTTCAAATGAAAGACACCCTTTGACACCCTCAGGCTGGTGGTCAAAGACTCTTTTGCAGAGTTCCAAGAACCCGTCATAAGAAGTGGTGTGTTCACCTCCATGCTTCCACACCACGCTTGTCCACTGTAAAGCTCTGCCACATAAGAGACTGATAAATAGAGCTATCTTCTGTTTGTCAGTAACTGCCATGAGTGAAGAAAAACACAGGGAACACTGGAGAAGGAATCCCTTCCAGTTTGATACATCACCTGAAAACTTTTCAGGTTGAGGAATCATCTGAGATGTACCAGTGGGAGACACAGAGCATGTGATGATGGCCTGCGACACTACAGCAGTGAGCTGCAACATCCTGGTGTTAAGATCGCTGATCAGCTGCGTGTGCTCTCCTAAGAGACGCCCCTGAGCATTGATAGCAGTCTGCTTGGCCTCCTCTGCTGCATCCATTTATGGCAAAGTATCCTGTCAGTGTGCAGGCACTTACGGATGCAATCGCAGGGGAGAGCGGGTGCATCGCAAAGTGAGCCAAATTGGGAAACTAAAATCATCGTCAGGGATGGGCAGAGGTCGGCTGATCAGCAAATAGGACAACATAGGGAAGACAAGAAGATGTCAAAGCTAAATGTCAACAGTGGTCTTAACATAAAGTCAGGCAGAAGTCAAAACGGCACGGTAAAGTCAGGTACAGGGACACAGAACGATACTTCACCCTGAATGTGTGTGTGAGCTGTGTTTATATAGGCTGCGTGATTGTAGGTAGAGTGGTGACAGGTGATGTAATTAGAATTCTGGTGACGGGGCGCTGTGGCTCTTGGGAGGTGTAGTCTGGAGTGGCCATGTTTGGAGGTTGCTCCGAACTCGGGCCTTCAGCGTTATTACTGACCAGAGGTGGCAAAAGTACTCAGATTCTGTACTTAAGTAGAAGTACAGATACTTGTGTGAAAAAATACTCTGGTAAAAGTACTGATTCAACTCCTTTACTTAAGTAAAAGTAAGAAACTCCAGGCTCTGAAATGTACTTAAGGACAAAAGTAAAAAGTACTCATGAATTTTTCCCATCAATGATGCACAATACCTCTTTTGATAACTTGCCCCCCCAAAAAATTCAAGGCACACCAAATAGGATAGTTTTCCTCTTTGTTTAACAACCTGCACAGTGCTGGTACAGAGAAAAAAAAAATGACCGGACACAGTCTAGTTTTGCCGCAAGCCAAATTTCAGACAGAATAATCAAGACTGAACTGACCAGAGGTCCTGTATGAGTACCTGGATAATTTCTAACAGCTTTGGTACTCCCAGTACTATACTTAATGTATATTACTTTGAACAGAATTTGTTTAATTTGAAGCACTATATTGAAAAACTAGCAAAGTTTTGACAACCTTACTACACTCCAATAGGCAAATCAGTTTTCAGCAAAAGAACTTGAAACATTATGATCAACATGGAAACTATAAGTCTAATCAAGTCTTTTTTCCTTTTGTGAGAAATTCACTCATCTTCACCACACTACCAAAATCTTTTATTCAGCCTCAGCAGAAGCTGGTTCTCAAAGTTCTTTGAGTCAAGGTGTGCCCTTTTGGGTCTGAAAATCAGCCCTGCAGTGCTGAAAAGCCTCTCACAGGCAGCCGAGGCAGGTAGGGGCGTATGAGCTTCAGTGACAAATTGCACGCTGCTGGGAAGGATTTCCTGCTTGATGGGGGAAAAGAAGTTCTCCTCCTCTGATGAATGGAAAGTGTCATTTGGAAGCACCACAGGTTGCTCCTTCAGATGGCTTTTTGATGAAGTCAACACCACAGAAGGATTTTTTTTTAATTTTCCCATAAATATCACCTTTGTAAGATCTAGATTAAAAAAAATGATCATGGAATTAGATTATAATATTTGACAATACTTTGCAATAAGGGTACATACAAAGCATATACTGAAGTAATTCAGGATGTATCATAAATGTAAATTATCATGTCACTATATTTTTATGTGATTAGCTCAGACTTAATACGATCATCAGCTAAGGAATATTAATGAACAGTTACTTCATATATTATATGCCATCAATTAGCTGGATTACAGTCGCATAGATGTTTATTTCAGACATTTATTTGCTCAGCCTCAGTGCCGCTTCTCATAGAAATACTGTATAAAGCTATCTTTTAATCAAACTGGTCGTTAGATGCAAACATTTACAGAGAACAAGATTACATAAATAAAGTTATATAAATTAACTTTTATGTAACTGGAATCCAGTTAACTTGTTGCATATCAACTGATGTATGAAGTAACTGATTTTACATTCATCGATTGATGATCTGTTAAGTGTGAACTAATCACATGAAGTCATAGTGACTTGATCATTTAATTACATTTCATTAACTTCATGATACATCCTATATTAATTCAGGCATTATATCATCATGAATCATGCATTAGTTTACTTACAGTAAGTGTATGATTTGTAGCCTTATTGTGAAGTGCTCCCAATATTTTTGTGCGAATATGTTTTGTAAAATAATTTCTAAAACACAAAACATGCTAAATAAGCTAATGATGACAACTGAAAATACACCTTACCTGAATGTGTTTTTTCAGATTAGAAGGGGAATTCTTGTACACCAGAAGCTCGTGGTTTTTAGGTTGGCACAAGACACAACACATTCGCCATGAATCACTCTTGGAGCCGACAACATCAGTTCTCTTAAATAAGGCCATGGATGGGGAACGTCCTGCTTCTCCAAATCTGTTCCGCCGTCAGCGGCAGACTCGGCAATGTTCCCTGCTTCACTTTATCCCTCCATGTCGCTTCTACTACTTTTCTCTGTCTCACAAACTGTACTCTCACTCGGCGCCTTCTCTACATGGTTGACTTTTCCTCTTTGTGCAGTTGCACCTTTTACGTCATGTCGTCATCCGCGTAGGTTGAAACAAGTAACGAGCTTGTTTTGACAATGTAAGGAGTAGAAAGTAAAAATATTTGTGTTTCAAATGTAGGGTGGGGTGGCATGGTGGTGTAGTGGTTAGCACTGTCGCCTCACAGCAAGAAGGTCCGGGCTCGAGCCCCGTGGCCGGCGAGGGCCTTTCTGTGTGGAGTTTGCATGTTCTCCCCGTGTCCGCGTGGGTTTCCTCCGGGTGCTCCGGTTTCCCCCACAGTCCAAAGACATGCAGGTTAGGTTAACTGGTGACTCTAAATTGAGCGTAGGTGTGAATGTGAGTGTGAATGGTTGTCTGTGTCTATGTGTCAGCCCTGTGATGACCTGGCGACTTGTCCAGGGTGAACCCCGCCTTTCGCCCGTAGTCAGCTGGGATAGGCTCCAGCTTGCCTGCGACCCTGTAGAACAGGATAAAGCGGCTAGAGATAATGGATGGATGGATGGATGGATGGATGGATGGATGGATGGATGTAGGGTGTAAAAGTAAAAAGTCGTCAGAAAAATAAATAATGAAGTGAAGTACAGATACCTGAAAAATTTACTTAAGTACAGTCAAGAAGTATTTGTACTTCGTTACGTCCCACCTCTGTTACTGACAGCAGTAATATGTGTTGGAGGTGAACGGACAGAGGAAGAAACACATAAATGGACATTAATCAAATGCCTCAAATTTGATTTAATAAAAGGCAACGGCAAAGAAGAAAGTATTCAGGCTTGATTTAAAAAAAACCTGAAAGATGCAGCAGACACAAAGTACTTTGTATTTATTAATGTGGGAAATGCGTTCAGTATAATATGGATTTATCACAGAAACATATGCAGGTATTTATGATTTTGAAAACCCACTGGCCGGCTGATCTGGCACATTTTAATTGTGCGACAGTAATGACGTAAATAATGGCATGGCGGAGTAGTGTCTGAAAGTGTTTTTTCATTTTAGGGAGTAGTGGATGAGTGAGTGATCTCCGACACAGCACACAACTTTCCCGAACTCTGACCTTTCCCATGATTCATTGCTGCGTCATAGTGGAAGCTGGGATCTTTCTTCCACTCCACTGTGTTTTTATTTGTAGCTAACGCTAGGTAAGATCAACGACGACTAAAAGATGGTTACACAGGTCCAAATTTCTGACGTGCTTCTATATAATAATATGATCAAAGTGCCCCATCTGTCTACTCTCACGGAATGGATAGACGACGTGAAGTTGTGGCCCCACATGACATTGTTAATTGTTTTATTCTTAGTGAGGGCGCTGATGGTGAGGAGCTGAGGAACTACAAAAGCATGGAAGCGTACCATTATCTACACAGTAATAAAATTAGCAGCATTATGTGTAAAAGAGAGGGCGAGTTAGTTTGCTTAAAGGCTGAAGTTGAGCCGAGCCAGAGCAAAAAACCGAAATCCTGCAGTCATGCAGCAGCTCTCATCTGGACAGGAGGCTCTGTCAGAGTAGAGTGATTGTATTGGTTTACTAATAATGTAGTGTTTTATATGTTGTAAGTTGCTTTGGACAAAAGCATCTGCCAAATACCATGTAGGCTCAATATGTATAGGCTCAAGAAGCAAAAGCTAGCAGAGAAGCATAGGCTAACTTTTAATGCAAATGCTGTCAAACTTTGGAAACAATAAACATACCATACTTAAATAATTCCTTGTCTATGTATTTGTCCAAGCTTCTTCAACTTCTTCACTTCCCTGATCATTCCAGATACTGGATGGTATTTGTAGGCTGTTTGTTTACACTCGTACTTCATCACTGGTCGCTCTCGGATTCTCTCGGCTATCTGCACTTATTGTTAGTCACTTTCAATAAAACTGTCAGCTAAATAAATGACTGTAATGTAGTGTAATGTTTGAATAATGTACAATATCTAAACAACAATTATATATAATTAATGTTGTTAATTAATCCATTTCTGGGGGCATACATTAAACACCGTGGGGTGTTATTCAAGTAAAAATGGTTTTAAACTTTTTTGTGTTCGACGAGAGGAAATTTAAGGGCCACTTTATTTTGGCCTGGGCCACTAAGAATTCAGGGATTCTGGTCCGAGTGACGGCCAAGCACTGGAGTCCATTTTTAGCCCTGGACAATGATCTGAGGTAGCTTGTGGAAGTGTGACTATATTTTCTATATTTAATCCGAATGGGAGTATTAGATCAAGAATGTGACCATTATGAGTAGGTCCTATGATGTTCCGATTAACCCTTACTGAATCTAGAATGGACCCGAGTGCTGTTTTCAGAGGGTCTTCTGGGTTATCAAAAGTCAATATTAAAATCTCCAACAATTAAAACTTTGTCTCAAGAAACAGCCAGGTTCAAGATGAAATCTGCAAATTCAAAAAGAAATTCAGAGCATGGCCCCAGGGGTCTGTCAATAATAATTAGTGGAATTGACGGGGAAGACTTATTTTTTTTGTGGCTGGATATGTTATGTAAACCTCTATAATAATCCAGTAGAAGGCAATGGGAAACCACTACTGTAATATTCCCTCGAAACTTTGATGGATGGAAGAAAAGCCGTCAGAGTGGCCCCATCACTGCAGTGATATGCCAAATAGAGAGAGCGAGAGAGAGAGAGAGAGAGAGAGAGAGACATGTTAGGATGAAGAACTTCAAACGCATTGAATTTATGTCCAGGTTTTTGTGTGACGCCTAGATTATCATTATAAATCACTGCGACGTCTCCTTTTCTGCCAGTTAGATGAGGCTGGTGTATGTAATTGTATCCAGGAGGACTAACTTCATTTAATGCTGCATACTCATTTGGTTTAATCCACGTTTCTGTTCAACACAGTCCATTAAACTCCTGATCAGTATTAAGTTCATGAACAATTGGTACTTTAGATGTCCTAATTGTTTAGAGGGCTAATGTGTCCTACCTTTAGATTGCAGGTGCTGGCAGTGGCTGAATCTTTGGTATGATCTCATTTTATGTTATAGGTTACTAGAATAAACTGTCTGAGTATTTCTGCCTTTTTGTATAACGCAGGGAACAGACACAATCTCAATATGCTGGAACTTGAATGGTGACTGCAGTTAGCAAGTGATTGGTTTAGCGTGTTTTTCTGCTCCCTGACCTTGGCTCTGGATTGTCACAAATTAACCAGGCCTGTTCTGAGACTATGGGCTATGCTGCGAGAAATGAGAGAAGCACCTGTAGGGTTATTTTATACCTCAAGATTACTGTTTAGTATGCTGTAGAGCTTCAACACGTGTTGAGATTGCAGTTTCTATGGCCATGGTTATCTCCGAGCCAGGTTCTCTGTGTTACAAAGGTCAATAGGTCAAACTGCGGAATGTATTTTTGCGAACCACAAAGGTGCATTAGCCTACTACGAATATTTTACGCAGTTCACTAAGAAATTATGTTGTATTACTGAGCCTGAATTCATGATGCTCTACTTAGGGGTTTTTCTGTCACTAGGCCATGAGCTGAGCCTCAGAATACTTTGAGTTCAAATATTTAGAGGATCTTATGTGTAATCACCATTCTGTTTTCATTACCACTGATTGTTATCATTGTGGAAGCACTTCATTACTAAACCCAGACTCACTATTGTGAGGTTAAAAGCTGGGGAATGTCATATGGTGATGTTGGCGGGGAATAAAATAAACACAACAAACCAACAAATATAATTTTGGGTTTTTATCTGATAGATTTTATATGAGGCGTTTTAGATTTATGATACAAAAATGAATGAACTGAAAAGATTATACAGAGATGCTCTCTGCTTCTTAGAGTAGCCTTAGGACAAACTGAAATAAAGTTTACCTCTATTCCTGTTCACTATGTAGAACCGAAAACAAATCTCACCATATGTTTATACTTTACCGATAACAAATGAAAATCAGAGCACCATCCAAAACAAGTGCAGGAGGTTAACATCGAAAAGACAAAAAAACAACAAAATCTACACTGCGGCGAGTTCCCTGCCAAACAGCAGTTAAGAAAACAAAAAATACTGTGCGAGTTTAAAGTGTACACGCAAAACGGTAGTGGTGATACTGAAATAACAAACAAATCACAAAGACCATATTAATACACCACATACAATCCCACCTTTCCCTTGTCTATAGTTGTAATCCCATGTTCACCACTGAGAGTTATACTTACTGCACATACTATTGCACAGCATGCACATTCCCTACACCTCAATACTATTGTCTAGAAAAAAATAAAGACACACTATTACAATGACATGTCAAACTGAGTGTGGGTATGACAAGTTAATAGCCAGTATGCATATAAACAAAAACTGCAAATTAGCTTTACTCTGACTCAGTGTTCAAAATACCCGTCTGCAGTCTGCATTTTGCAGAATGATTTTCAAGATTGCGGAAGAAAAATTAAAAAATTTGCAATTTTGCAGAATAAAAAAATCAGGCTCGGGATTCAGTGGTTCTCAATTTAGCAAATTAGCGGCGCGCGAACCTGACAGCGTTTTCCAGGTCAAAGTTGAGCAATATTTACGTAATACCGATGAAAGGCGACGACAACCAAATAAGGGCAGTTGCCATTTTCCGATGTAAGATTGTCACTTTTAATACTCGCCGGGAGGACCCGACAACTACCTCGGCAGTGTTCGGCAGTTTCCGCCATGCATCTCCCAGAATTCAATGCGGCACAACAAACATGGCTCCCAAGAAGAGGATTGTTTCTTCCGGGCAAGAGTTCGACAAAAACGCCAAGAAAACAAGGACGATTTTGTCGTATCTCAGCAAAACCGGCAGCCAGCGTGACTCCAACAGCGACAGATTGCGCGTTCGCGAGGGTGACAAAAATGAAGACGGTCGCTGCTGACTACTTCTTATCTTGCATACATATACAGTGCCTTGAAAAAGTATTCATACCCCTTGAACTTTTTCACATTTTTCCACCTTACAACCACGAACTTAAAAGTTTTTATTGAGATTTTATGTGATAGACCAACACAGAGTAGCACATAATTGTGAAGTGAAACGAAAATGATAAATGGTCTTCAAAATTTTAAACAAATAAAAATCTGAAAAATGTGGTGTGCATTAGTATTCAGCCCCCCTGCGTCAATACTTTGTAGAGCCACCTTTTGCTGCAATTACAGCTGCAAGTCTTTTGTGGTATGTCTCTACCAGCTTTGCACATCTAGACACTGAAATTTTTGCCCATTCTTCTTTGCAAAATAGCTCAAGCTCAGCCAGATTGGATGGAGAGCGTCTGTGAACAGCAATTTTCAAGTCTTGCCACAGATGCTCAATGGGATTTAGGTCTGGACTTTGACTGGGCCATTCTAACACATGAATATTCTTTGATCTAAACCATTCCATTGTAGCTCTGGCTGTATGTTTAGGGTCATTGTCTTGCTGGAAGGTGAATCTCCTTCCCAGTCTCAAGTCTTTTGCAGCCTCCAACAGGTTTTCTTCCAGGATTGCCCTGTATTTAGTTCCATCCATCTTCCCATCAACTCTGACCAGCTTCCCTGTCCCTGCTGAAGAAAAGCATCCCCATAGCATGATGCTGCCACCACCATGTTTCACAGTGGGGATGGTGTGTGCAGGGTGATGAGCAGTGTTAGTTTTCCGCCACACATAGCGCTTTGCATTTAGGCCAAAAAGTTCAACTTTGGTCTCATCTGACCAAAGCACCTTCTTCCACATGTTTGCTGTGTCCCCTACATTTCTTATGCCTGTCTTTTGACAATGGCATTCTTCTTGCCACTCTTCCAAAAAGGCCAGATTTGTGGAGTGTACGACTTATAGTTGTCCTGTGCACAGATTCTCCCACCTGAGCTGTGGATTTCTGCAGCTCCTCCAGAGTGATCATGGGCCTCTTGGCTGCTTCTCTGACCAGTGCTCTCCTTGCTCGCTCTGTCAGTTTAGGTGGACGGCCATGTCTTGGTAGGTTTGCAGTTGTGCCATACTTTTTTTCCATTTTTGAATGATGGATTGAACAGTGCTTCTTGAGATGTTCAGAGCTTGGGATATTTTTTTATAACCTAACCCTGCTTTAAACTTCTCCAGAACTTTATCCCTGACCTGTCTGGTGAGTTCTTTGGTCTTCATGATGCTGTTGGTTGTTCTTCAGTGTTCTCTAACAAACCACTGAGGCCTTCACAGAACAAGTGTATTTATGCTGAGAGTAAATTACTCACAGTAGGACTCTATTAACTAATTAGATGACTTCTGAAGGCAATTGATTGCACTTGATTGTATTTAGAGGTATCAGAGTACAGGGGGCTGAATACTAATGCACACCACATTTTTCAGATTTTTATTTGTTTAAAATTTTGAAGACCATTTATCATTTTTGTTTCACTTCACAATTATGTGCTACTCTGTGTTGGTCTATCACATAAAATCTCAATAAAAAACTTTTAAGTTCGTGGTTGTAAGGCGGAAAAATGTGAAAAAGTTCAAGGGGTATGAATACTTTTGCAAGGCACTGTATATTGGTAAATTGTATAGGTTTGTATATATTGTATTGTTGAATCATACAAAATTATACCAATATTATATCCCTTTTGAAGATAGCAACAGTGTTTTACCTTTATTCATAGATGATACTTTTGAATATTTTGTTTTCTCATACCAAGCTACAATAATACATGTTTTGTGTACATGTTCTATTTTTTTTTTTACTAGTGCTGTGTTGCCTGTGGTGCAGACGAGCACAAAGTAAAACAGTTGCCCTGTAAGACAAAGCTCATCGGTTCAGTTCTGTAGCTCTCAGTAGTTCTGTAGCTCTCAGTTCTGCCATGATTAGTTTGTAGCCAGTTCTCTGTTGTTAGTTTAGAGCAGTGAAGCCCCTGCAGTCGTTCTCCGTTCAGTTCATGACCTTGCACTTTAGAAGCCAGGCAAACACCATGAACCCAAACGTCTTTCCATTTGCCAGTTGGGTTTTATTCCTTCATGGCATCAATTTTTTGCATCATTGTAAGATGTAACAGAGTGTAGAATTGAAACCTTGCTTTCAATTTAAAACTACAGGTTGCAGATGCAAACACTGTGAATGAAGTATATTTTGGGCAACAGTCTATTGTTCAAGCTAGAAACTTAATCTTGACAAAATGTAACATGACGTGTAACATGAAAATGAATGTTTTGTTTCTTGAAGAACAGTTGTGTTCTATTTTTTATTGTGGTGATGCCTTTATTAGTATATTGTGTGGAAGGATAATGTGTGGGTGTGATAACTAGTACATTTATGAATTAGTTGGTATACTTCAAGTTGTAGTAGCCCGTAGTGTCAGGGCGAGGGGGATGAAAGACCTGTGGAGGGATCATGGAATGATAACTTTGCTGCAGAGAAGGATCTGTGAAGACTGAAATTAAAAATAGAGTGAGAGAATAAAGAATTACAGTAATGCTATGAGTTGTAAAACTAGATATGATGTAAATATACAGTGGGGCAAAAAAGTATTTAGTCAGTCACCAATTGTGCAAGTTCTCCCACTTAAAAAGATGAGAGAGGCCTGTAATTTTCATCATAGGTACACTTCAACTATGAGAGAAAAAATGAGAAAAAAAAATCCAGAAAATCACATTGTCTGATTTTTAAAGAATTTATTTGCAAATTATGGTGGAAAATAAAGTATTTGGTCAATAACAAAAGTTCATCTCAATACTTTGTTATATACCCTTTGTTGGCAATGACAGAGGTCAAACGTTTTCTGTAAGTCTTCACAAGGTTTTCACACACTGTTGCTGGTATTTTGGCCCATTCCTCCATGCAGAGCTCCTCTAGAGCAGTGATGTTTTGGGGCTGTCGCTGGGCAACACGGACTTTCAACTCCCTCCAAAGATTTTCTATGGGGTTGAGATCTGGAGACTGGCTAGGCCACTCCAGGACCTTGAAATGCTTCTTACGAAGCTACTCCTTCGTTGCCCGGGCGGTGTGTTTGGGATCATTGTCATGCTGAAAAACCCAGCCACGTTTCATCTTCAATGCCCTTGCTGATGGAAGGAGGTTTTCACTCAAAATCTCACGACACATGGCCCCATTCATTCTTTCCTTTACACGGATCAGTCGTCCTGGTCCCTTTGCAGAAAAACAGCCCCAAAGCATGATGTTTCCACCCCCATGCTTCACAGTAGGTATGGTGTTCTTTGGATGCAACTCAGCATTCTTTCTCCTCCAAACACGACAAGTTGAGTTTTTACCAAAAAGTTCTATTTTAGTTTAATCTGACCATATGACATTCTCCCAATCCTCTTCTGGATCATCCAAATGCTCTCTAGCAAACTTCAGATGGGCCTGGACATGTACTGGCTTAAGCAGGGGGACACGTCTGGCACTGCAGGATTTGAGTCCCCAGCGGCGTAGTGTGTTACTGATGGTAGCCTTTGTTACTTTGGTCCCAGCTCTCTGCAGGTCATTCACTAGGTCCCCCCGTGTGGTTCTGGGATTTTTGCTCACCGTTCTTGTGATCATTTTGACCCCACGGGGTGAGATCTTGCGTGGCACCGCAGATCGAGGGAGATTATCAGTGGTCTTGTATGTCTTCCATTTTCTAATAATTGCTCCCACAGTTGATTTCTTCACACCAAGCTGCTTACCTATTGCAGATTCAGTCTTCCCAGCCTGATGCAGGTCTACAATTTTGTTTCTGGTGTCCTTTGACAGCTCTTTGGTCTTAGCCATAGTGGAGTTTGGAGTGTGACTGTTTGAGGTTGTGGACAGGTGTCTTTTATACTGATAACGAGTTCAAACAGGTGCCATTAATACAGGTAATGAGTGGAGGACAGAGGAGCCTCTTAAAGAAGTTGTTACAGGTCTGTGAGAGCCAGAAATCTTGCTTGTTTGTAGGTGACCAAATACTTATTTTACCGAGGAATTTACCAATTAATTAATTAAAAATCCTACAATGTGATTTCCTAGATTCTTTCCCCCATTCTGTCTCTCATAGTTGAAGTGTACCTATGATGAAAATTACAGGCCTCTCTCATCTTTTTAAGTGGGAGAACTTGCACAATTGGTGGCTGACTAAATACTTTTTTGCCCCACTGTAGGCATTATTAGGTTGAGAAGGGTGTAGTATGGAGGCTTGTGTATTTGCAGAAAATATTTCCAAATTGCAGAACAAAATTTTGACATTCTGCAATATTGCAGAACACTGGGAAAAAGTATTTCGACCACTGCTCTGACTGCATGTACACTCTGCTAGCTAGTTGATCACATGTTAGTAAATCATTTGCAATCCATACACATCCTTCTAAAGAAAATTCTGATTTATGCTTCTGTCATCATAAAATACATAAAACACACTATTGCACTATTTCTTTAGGCAAATACGTAGTCTTACAAGGAATATTAGAGTAGATTTGCCCCCATTCCAACAGCGGTGTCTTGGTCAGGTTTCGCGGCTTCATTATTTGTTTCTGTTCATTCCCATAACTCTCCTCTACTTACTACAAAATTATGTCATTATAGTTCTACGTCTCTTAAAGAAGACATCAACCATTAAGACTAACACAGGAAATTATGCATAGAAACACGCCAATATCTTGACCCAGTTACAGTGAGAATTACGAGTGGCCTTGTGTATTTTCAAACTTAGTTGGTGTGTGCTTTAGCCAATGAGAAGCCTGCATTGGGCAACCAATCAGAAGTCTGTTTTCAAACAAAGAAAAAAATATTTGATAATGATTTAATAGGAGCTGCCATTTTGTATTGGGGTGGGTCTGGGGAGGCACTTTCTACCGGGACAGAGTGTTTAAAATCATTGCCGTCTCTGGAGGAATTTCAGTGTGTTCAGGATAACACTCAGTGTTCGCACTGTTTCTACACAATCAAGGTGCTTTAAGGTAACTTCATCCGTGTAAGTTTGGCTACTTTTGGGATTTCTTTCTACATAACTTTATTTCTATATATAATTAAGAGCTTTATTTATTTATTTATTTATTGATTGTAGTTTTAACTTGAAATATTATTTAATACCATGCATAAATTATCATCAGTATGACAAGTATATCTATGGGCGGCACGGTGGTGTAGTGGTTAGCGCTGTCGCCTCACAGCAAGAAGGTCCTGGGTTCGAGCCCCGTGGTCGGCGAGGGCCTTTCTGTGCGGAGTTTGCATGTTCTCCCCGTGTCCGTGTGGGTTTCCTCCGGGTGCTCCGGTTTCCCCCACAGTCCAAAGACATGCAGGTTAGGTTAACTGGTGACTCTAAATTGAGCGTAGGTGTGAATGTGAGTGTGAATGGTTGTCTGTGTCTATGTGTCAGCCCTGTGATGACCTGGCGACTTGTCCAGGGTGTACCCCGCCTTTCACCCGTAGTCAGCTGGGATAGGCTCCAGCTTGCCTGCGACCCTGTAGAAGGATAAAGCGGCTACAGATAATGAGATGAGACAAGTATATCTCTCTCTCTCTCTCTCTCATATATATATATATATATTCAATGTTATTGAATGATATATTACTGTACCTTTGTATCGAATAACAAGTATTGTCTCCTCTTTTTCTTTTTGTTACCAAATACCTGTTAATTTGTCAAGTATGTTTTATCTTTTTCATGCATATTTAAGTATTATATTAATTCATGTAAAATATTTTTTTCTTTGTAAACATGAGTCTGCTTTGATTAGCAGTGCGCTATTTGCAGACTCGTGTAGTCTATTATATGTTTATATGTAATTCAAATAAAAGATTGATTGATTGAAGTGTGTATGCGCTCTACATAAACGCTGTCTAGTGCGCATGCTCTCTACATAAACACTGTCTAGTGCAGACATCCCAAGTCTCCTGGAAGTTCCGGGAGTCTCCCGCATATTGATAGTGGCTCCCTGATGCCCGCAAATTGGAGAAAATCTCCCAGAATCTAGAGCAAGCGAGCAAGAGCGGGCACGCGAAACATTAATGTCTGCATCGCGCATATGACGGAGTGCGTGAGAGAGACTGCGCATGCGCCTGTTCATGAAGCGCATGCTAGACAAAGAGCATCCTGATTGGTTTACAGACATCCAAACTCATTTCAGGGAGGTGTCGTTATTCTCCTCATTTCATAAATCCTCAAAGTACTCTTTCCACCTTCTTAATACACTCTCTTTGTTTGTCAGCACATTTCCATTTACATCTTTCATCACTCTTACCTGCTGTACATCCCTCGCTTCCCTGTTTCTCTGCCTAGCTAGTCTGTACAGGTCTTTCTCTTCTTCTTTGGTCTCCAGTCTTTCATACAACTCCTGGTATGCATCTGCTTTCACCTTCGCTACCGCTCTTTTTGCCTTCTGTCTCGTCTCTCTGTATAACCGCCTGCTTTCCTCGTCTCTCTGATCGTCCCAATTCTTCTTTGCTAGCCTCTTCTCTTTTATAATTTCCTGCACTTCTTTGTTCCACCAGCATGTCTCCTTGTCTTCCTTCCTCCTTCCCGATGGCCACCCTAGCACCTTCCTTGCTGCCTCTCTTACTAGTACAGCAGTAGTATTGCAATCTTCTGGCAGACTTCCATGACCACTCAATGCTCATCTCATTTCTTCCCTAAACTCCTTCTGATGTTCAACTTTCAAGCTCATCCTGCACACGACCACTCGATGTTGTCTAGCTACACTCTCCCCTGCCATCACTTTACAGTCTCCAATCTCCTTCAGGTTACCCCTTCTGCAGAGTATGTAGTCCACCTGTGTAGATCTTCCTCCACTCTTAAACGTCACCCTGTGCTGCTCTTTCTTCTCAAAGTATGTATTGACTATTGCCAAATTCATCCTCTTTGAAAAATCAACCACCATTTGCCCTTCCACATTTCTCTCTCTTACACCATATCTGCCCATCACGTCCTCATCTCCTCTGTTTCCCTCGCCAACATGTCCATTGAAATCTGCTCCTATCAGCACGCACTCCTTTCTTGGTATACTTTCTACCAGTTCATCCATCTTTTCCCAGAAAGACACTCTCTCTCTCTTCATTCTCACATCCAACCGGTGGGGCGTACACACACACAACATTGATTACCTCTCCTTGAATCTCCAACTTCATGCCTATCACTCTATCACTCTTTTCAATCTGCATGTTAGATTTGGCACGGTTTTACGCCAGATGCCCTTCCTGATGCAACCCTCTCCTAATTTATCTGGGCTTGGGACCAGTACCAGGAGTATGCTTATGCACCCCCAGTGGCTGGATTATAAAAGCTGACTTATGATAAAGATGACAAATACATTCGTCACTGTGATGACTGCTAGTAATTTTCTTTTCGTCACTGATTATGTTCGTCAATGACGAGCTTGATGAGCGCCAGTGGGAACCCTGAGGATGGGTTTCCTTTTGAGTCTGGTTCCTCTCAAGGTTTCTTCCTCGTGTTGTCTGAGGGAGTTTTTCCTTGCCACCATCGCCACAGGCTCGCTCATTGGGGATAAATTAGGGATAAAATTAGCTCATGTTTAAAGTCTTAAATTTTCTGTAAAGCTGCTTTGCGACAATGTCTATTGTTAAAAATGCGATACAAATAACCTTGACTTGACTAATCCCTGACCTGCGTATTTTCACATTGTCACTGCTCTAACACACCCAGTTCAACTCAGGACGGGATGTTAATTAGCTGATTACTTGAATCATGTCTGCTGGGAGCAGAGAAAACACTAAAGTGTGGAGGACAGGGGGTTCTCCAGGGCCAGGGTTGGGAAACTTTGCTCTATGGTATATATCCAGAAGTTAATTTAATGAGCTCAGCCATTTTACACTCTCCTAATGAATTCCTTCCAGGATTAAGAGTGAAGCAGACGTTTGACTTTCTGAGAGAATGTCGGGGGAGTGTGAAGAAATCACAACCACTGAAATGAGTCTTCCTGAGGGGAAATGCAAGAATCAAAGGTAAGCCAACCAGGTTTATTTGCTACTTACATTACAATAAATCACATTTACTGCATTAGCAGATTAGAATTCCATTTGGAAAAAAAAGCTGTGCATTTTGCAAACCACCAATTTTCCATCTTACACATTTATATGTGATACAATTCAAACATGTGTCATCGCAATGTCAGATGATAGCCAATGATATGTGAGTTGCATGTTCTCTCAACAAGAAATCAGGGCCCTGTACTACGAACGGAGGTTAACCTACCCAGAAGTAACCCAGGGTTCCCCCGCTAAACCGGGGTTGACAAAACCTGGTTATCTTGTTTGGGGTTAAACGGTACTACGACGCCAGTTATGAAGTTGATTTGTTGAACCTGGTTTAACCTAATCAGGGTTAATGCGCGTTCACGTTAAAGGGGAGGTTATCAGCGCAAATCACCACTGTTCACAATGGCACGGTCGCCGTACTTCACGGAGGAAGAATGCGCTGTCATAATGCAAAGCTACGAGGAGTTCAAAACAACATTAAGAGCAAAATCTAACACAGCGGCTGCCAATAAGGAGCGGCAAGCATGTTGGCAACGAATTGCCGATCGGGTAAATGCGTAAGTACATTCTCCCTTCTACATGTTCCAGAACAGAAGTATACACTGTAAAAAATGATTTGTTGTTTTAACTTAAAAAAGGTAGTACCCAGGCTTCCTTAAAATTTTGAGTTCATTGAAATTCATATAGTGAGTTAAATTGTTTGCCTGATTGTGTTAACTTACTATATTAATTTCAATGAACTCAAAATTTTAAGGCAGCCTGGGTACTACCTTTTTTAAGTTAAAACTACAAATCATTTTTTACAGTATAGGATGAGAGAAAGCTTCATGATCAATCACAATTCACAGAAAATGGTCCTTCGACGTGGCCCCAGTCATATATAGCTTGTTTAATGTCCGAAAAATCCTGAATAAAATTTGGTATGGTAAATTCATAGAGTAGCCTACTTAAGCTGATCTGTGCACAGAGTCACATGAATTAGGATGACTGACTGTTCAGTCCCTTTGACTAAGTGGGTGTCGGTCCTGTGAACATTTCAGAGGCAACAGCAGTGCCAAACGCACCTGGCAACAGGTGAAAATGAAATATAAAAACATCATTCATAATGGTGTGTGTGTGTGTGTGTGTGTGTGTGTGTGTGTGTGTGTGTGTGCAAGCAAGCATTCATTTGCCTTTTATTTATTCAAGTTTTATCTGTTTGCCTAATAGTTCAAATTGTTTTGTATATAGTTTATAATGTTGTTGTGTGATATTAATGATAATATTGTGGGAAAACTACTTTGCCCGGACGTTCATTTAATTTATTCTATCGTCATTTTGTTTGTTCTATTTTTGTGTATTTTTATTTATCTGTTTGTCTAGCTGTATCTATTTTTCTAATAATAATATATTTTTTGCATTAATAGTTTGTTTTTTCCTATTAAAATAATCTTGTTCTTGTTATAACTTTATCTATTTATCTGACTGTTTAGTTGTATCTATTTTTGTTACAATTTCAATATTTTTAATATAGAAAGTTTGTTTTTTTCTATTAAAATGTTCTTGTGTTATATTTATTGTAGTTGTATCTATTTTGTATCTCAGACTTAAATATTTTTGTAAAACAAGTGTTTTTCTATAAAATATTCTTGCGTTCTTGATAACTATGTTCTTGAGTGGTTTTTTTTTTTTACAGAAAAGCGGTTCTGCATGGACATTCATTGAAGCCCTCATTGTTTTTTAATGGTTATTTATGAGCGTTTAGGGGTTACAATAATGTAAGTCTAGGTTGCTTTATATAAAAGGTATGTCCAGAAATATTGATGTCACTGTCTAAGCAGAGGGATCTGGCTTCTTTAGATGCTGTCTTCTTAAAACTGAATAAATATTTAAAAAGAGCCGAATGAGCCAGTCTTTTGAACGGCTCTTTTCAAAGAACGGATCACAAAGATGCGGATCCCATCAAAGAGCCATAAATCCCATCTCTAATCTGCGCTCCGATATCGCACGGGTCATCCAGGTACGCTGGCATTGTCTCTAGAGGAAATGTCGGTGGAGAGGTGGTGTTTAAAAAGGGTGTGGTTAATCGGAAACCTCGGGTTAACCAAGAACATAACCTGAGACGAGCAGGTTTGAGATGCAGCGTAAGTTGCCATGGCAGCATACCTCGGTTTGAACATAGCCAACTTTCGTAGTATGGGTTAATCGGGAAGTTACGCTGCACGTGATCAAGTTACTCTCGAAGTTACCCTGGTAAGCCAGAAAACCCGCTTCGTAGTACAGGGCCCAGGTGTGTAGAGTCATCTGTGTTGGTAAATGACATTATAGAGACTAAACTTTTGTTCCAACAAAACTTTTGTTGGAACAAAAGTTTCATCTCTATAAGAAATCAGGAAGTGTAGTGTCTTGTGAGAGCTAAATATAATGGGTGATTAAATTGAAGGGAAGATCTGTGGTCCTCCTCAGCTGCTCTGAGGTCAGTTGAGAACCTGCTCATCACTTCTGGTTGGTACTTGGAATGCATTTTTTCGTCATAGTAGGCGATATACTGCCAGCATGTTATCAGCATGTTGTTGTTTCCATACAGAATTGGGAAGGGTAAAAAAAAATTCCAGACGAAAAACTTTCCAACATTACTGAGGGACAAAATGGGATTATTTAAAGGGCAAATGTGTGAGAAGTGAATGCATGCAAAAACAAAGGAAAATACAATAAAAACACTCAGCAGTGTGTATTGACTGTGTCCCTGGTGCTGCTGTTGATGTGACACATTTCTCTCAACTCTTTAGTGCAACAGAGAAAAGGCCAAATTCTCCTGAAGTCAGCTGTGTGTCCTTGAAGAGTGATCGGTCAATGCCGGAGTTTATGGACTTTAAAGGTGGACCATCCTCTCAGGAAAGGTATTTATGTCTTTTCCTCTTGCTCATCATTATCTAATCTTCAGACACATCTTTAGAAACAGTTTCTCAGAATGGAATCTTTAACCTCAGGCTACATCCACACGACAACGGCAATGAGATTTTTTAAAAAAAATATCGCGTCCACATGGGCAACGGATCAGTAAGATATCAGGTACATATGGCAACGCAACACTTGCTGAAAACGATGCAATACACATGCCACACCTCTACGTGCGCTGTAAGACGGTCCCATCGGAGACACCAGAACAATAGAAGAAGTAAGGACGCAAGGGCGTAAAAACGATGTTGATATTGGTGGGGACATAATTTGGCAAAGTGCCCCAGTGCGCCATGATTGTCGCACAAAATGTGGCCTACACTGTACAAATGATTGGTTGTCCATTCCTTTGTGTTATTTTGATTTTTAGCACCAGGTACACTCAGTCTTAGACTTAGGCTAACATCTGCATGTATACGGGCAATACATTATCACACAGAGAAAGTGGACATTGAAGTTGCTGTGAATTTCGCTGTAGTGGATGACCTACCCAAAATACAACAACACAATCAATCAAAATTATGTGCTGCTGCTTCATTTTCACACAACTTTTACTATTTTCACACATTTGAAACATCATGTGCTTCCTTTTGAGTTACTGCAATTTCAGAATCTGGAAGTAATGTAGGTATGGGTGGTAGAAGTGTGAAGAGTTTTGGTAGTTGTAGTGCATTTTGCAAAAATGTTTATTCATTAAGTTGAAAGGGTTAAGTGACAATTGTTTCACATTTTTACATTTTCACATTTTATTGCAGAGGTTACATACATACGCATATACACATGCATATATACATATGCATATACACAGGCCCGCCAACAGGGGGGGACAAACGGGTATGTTGTCCCGGGCCCAGGAATGGGGGGGGCCCAGAACTGGGCTCTCATGAAGTTGCGATTATTTTATTTCATTTCAAAATGTGTTGATTTGGGGGAGAAATGTGCTATATTTGCATTCAATAAATGATTTCTAGATCTTTTGCCTTTATTGTCTTTGAAAAAGGCGTCAAGAACCCCCTACCACCCCAATGCAAAAATGGTTTGGTCTGACTCTTTGATTAAGGGGAAAAAAACGACATCGTTCGATCATAGCGCTTCGACAATCAGCGTGCGTGCCATTTGCCAACATGCACAAGTCAGGAGCACAGAAAAGAAAAGAGAAAAAGAGAGGAAGAAACCAAGAGACTCAGGGGCTCACTGCATAAATATTTTAAAAAAGATTGGGATGATGCAGCAGGTACTAGCAAAGGCAGTGGGGCAGCTGAGGCAGGTAAGACCAGTGTTGGGCACGTTACTTTCAAAAAGTCATTAGTTATAGTTACTAGGTACTTTTCCCAAAAAGTAACTGAGTTAGTAACGGAGTTACTTTGTCATAAAAGTAACTAATTACCAGGGAAAGTAATTATTCCGTTACATTTTGTTCCCCCTCAAAAAAAATCAAATTCAGTTAGTGTAATCATAATAAAAGTGAATGTTAAATGTGTTTAATGACTGAAATGGACACTTAACAGAACCAATTAGTAACGTTATCTACACTATATTAATATTTTTGTGGGATAATGTGAGATAAGACATCTATTAAATGTAATATATTTTTGTAGTTATTAAAATTATGTTACTAATTACTGGCCACTGACGAGGACAAACGCTTTGTTCCTCGACATAATGTGCATTGCACGTAAACACTCTTGCCTTTTATTTCAAGTAATGAAAAGTCCTGTCTGTGTTTCCAATGTGAAAGCGCAGTGCTGGGCTGACCGCTCGCCATCGCTGTGTCTTCTGATTGAAAGAGCGCGCAGTAGTGCAGTAGGCGTGGCCTACCTATGTATGTTGTCCAACTCTACTCTGATTGGCTTACTGTGCCGTTGTCTCGTGTCTCCCCGCCCCACACTAAAGCAGAGTAAAGAAAGGCTGAACGAGCAGCGTGCCAGATGAGAACAGCTTTAATAAAGTAACGCATAGTATTTTATTGTAAGTAACGGGAACGGCGTTATAACGATGTAAAAAGTAATTAGTTAGATTACTCGTTACTAAAAAAAGTAACGCCGTTAGTAACGCCGTTTATTTCTAACACCGTTATTCCCATCACTGGGTAAGACACAGCCAACTTTTTCCAGCCCCGTAAAGTAACCCCAACCAAGGCACGCGCGGCACGCAATTCATGTTACAAACGAGGGGAGAGCAAGTCACACTAAACACCATATCAAACGCACAGGGCATTGAATCATTTCATAACCACAACGGCTTAATAACATTGTGTTTCATATATCTGATTGAAGCTAAGAATATTCACATTAGCCCGCAATCATATCCCGCCGTTTCTCGAGCGGTGTGTTCTTCTCTGCTTTTCACACTGGACAGTACGCACGCACGCACAACAAAAGTCCGGCGCATTGCATTTCACACCTGAATAGTTGCAGACTAAGGAAATGTTAAAACTGTAAAAATGTTGAAATGCTAAAATGAAATGGTTGTTGACCGGTTGAATGGTTTTTGAATACCTGTCATTTAGCTAAGGGTTGGAGTGAGTAGAGACTGGGATAAGAGAGGTGTGTGTGGGTTGGCCCGGGGGGGTTGTTAGGGGGGCCCATTCAGAGCATTTTGTCCCGGGCCCAGCCAAAGCTGTCAGCGGCCCTGCATATACATGCAAACAATGAGCAAGAAAAAAGTAAATATAAGTAAACATTTAGCATTACCTACAAGCATTTATTAGTGTGAGAGAGAGATTGCAAACAGAAACTCCTTGCTGTTACAGTAAATATAAGTAAACATTTAGCATTACCTACAAGCATTTATTAGTGTGTGTGTGTGTGTGAGAGAGAGAGAGAGCGCTTGGCAGAAGAAAACGTCACTGAAGAGGTTCTCTAACAAGGCTATTTTGTTTTGAATAGCTTACCGTTGACTGGGTAAAATAATGTCTTATGTCCTCCTTACGTTTTCTTTTATTGCCCGACATCACTAGTCTGGCTAACGCAACTTCAAAGCTCTGCGAGCATTTGGTCTGGCCAAGATATTCAGCCCAACCGTTTCCCAGAGCCCGTGGTTGACCCGCCTCCCTGAAATGCCTCAGTTTGCTACTGGTCGAAGCCAGAAAAGGCTGTGACGAAGCTTAAACCAATCACATCACTCTTTCCTCTGACGTATGCGACGCGACGGGGCTAACTGGTAGATTAAACTCTTACCAAAGCCGGTCGGGAGCAAGGCGAAAACGTCCTTCCTTTCAATAAATACCTCCAGGGCTGCTCTTTGCTCCGTTTTCAATGAGAACTTCCCGTTGAATGCTTTCAATACAGCATCTATGCGTAATAGATGCGGAAGTGTGAATGAAGCGCTTCCGGCATAGATTCTGTAAACAATCTATGGCTTCCGGTCGCAGTTCTACTACATCAGTGCCTTGAACACGCCTCTACCCAGGGCCGTTGGAGATGCTCAAAGTTGATTGGTTCCCGATATTTCGGGAGCTTGGAACAGCTGGAGATAGCTTGCCTTGCCAGACTAAGCTCGCAACAGGCCCTCGTGTTGCGTCACGCTTAGGATGGGCGGGCCCAGGCTATGACATCACTGCCTGTGTGCTGTTTTGCTGTAGCAGCGAGCTGGATGCTGATTTTACCGCTTGCTACTGCTTACAGCCAATGACAACAAAAAACCATAGCAACGTCAAGGCAACGGGAGGTGGGCCAATCAAAAACCATAGCAACGTCAAGGCAACGGGAGGTGGGCCAATCAAAAACCATAGCAACGTCACGGCAACGGGAGGTGGGACAATCAAAAACCATAGCAACGTCAAGGCAACAGGAGGTGGGCCAATCAAAAACCATAGCAACGTCACGGCAACGGGAGGTGGGCCAATCAAAAACCATAGCAACGTCAAGGCAACGGGAGGTGGGCCAATCAAAGCTTCATAAAGCTTTTTTACCTGCTGTCCCCACCAATAGTCAGCCGTCTTTGAGAGGTCTGTTCACAACTGAAAATCAGCTGGAAGCGACACCGCGTTTGGTGTTTTTATTCAGCGTTTCCTGCATCGTGGCTTCTCCGTTCAAAAATGGTATGGACATTTTAAACTCAGCTGAGTATTGGTATGGACGCGTCTATACCGTCCATACGCATTTTTACGCCCATGTAAGGACGCATGCGCATAAACCCCTTCTACCCGGCGTCATAGACATATAAACATAGACGCCGCATTGAGCCTGGTGGCCGTTGCTGGGATACGTCAGAGTGTCCGCCATATTGGATGTGGCAAATCATTAGAGTGCCAGAAAATACCCTCAGACCCCAGAGGGTTAAGAACCAACAATAATTATTTGCCCACATTTGTAAAAGTTGGAGTAAAATATAGCAGCTTATTCAATAAAATATTATTATTATTATTATTATTATTATTATTATTAAGAATTAAAAAAGTTAAAAATAAATAGGCTTTTTCTAAAGGTTTCTGAACATTTGTACTCCCTCCATTTTCTTCTCTTTTCTTTATCTTTGAGCAGTCTGTAAAAAGAGAGATCTGATTTCTTGGTAAATCTATTTGTACAATCACACAGCGGCTCTTTCCCATTTAAGATCTGTTTTTGTGTTTTTGCGGCATTAGAGCTGTGTTACTTCCACCTTTGTGAAAGTCGTGTTTGTTTTCTATGCCCTGTAGGCCAATTGGCCTGTCAGTTACCATCCTCTTACAAGGCTGTCTGCGGCTATCTTGAGCACACTTGAAGTCATGTGTATTCCTGCTATTTTATGTTATTACACCCTCTGCTGTCGAAACAATACAGTTACAGCTAGAAAGCACAAAGAGATGACACAGCCTGATAATAATTGCGATTAATATGTAATTTTGTCGATTTGAATCATTATAAATTTGTCTCCTGATTTTTCATTGCACGATATATCGTTACCTGCCAAATCAGTGGGGTGTGAAACCTGTTGGTGCAGTGGGATTTTCAAACCCACACTAATCCAAGATTTTGCAAATGTCACTTGTTCCTGGTGCCATTACTTGTCACCCACATCAGTACAATAAGACAACTTCACCTTCAAATATTAATGAGTTCAACTAGCGAAGAAAACATATTAACTATTAACAAAACCTACAACTCAGACTGAACTCTTAATGAATGAAAGAGTAAACACGTCCTTTTCATATGGAACACCTGTTAAGAGAATGTTAATCATCTCTGATCCTTAGATTGGATTAGATCTGATCATTAGATTGGATTCGATCTGTGGCTAAAATTATGTTGATAAACACAGAAACCCAGCATCAGTGGATTAGTGTGTATTGACTGTGTCCCTGGTGCTGCTGTTGATGTGACACATTTCTCTCAACTCTTTGGTGCAGGGGTGTCAAACCTGATCCATAAAGGGCCTTGTGGCTGCAGGTTTTCATTCCAGCCATGCAGCAGCACACCTGACTTGGCTCATTCAATCAACTGAACTGTCTTCACACAGTCAAATATTTGCAGCCACACCCACCCTTGATTAAAGGGTGGGTGTGTCAGTTGATTGAATAAGCCAAATCAGGTGTGCTGCTGCATGGCTGGAATGAAAACCTGCAGCCACACGGCCCTTTATGGATCAGGTTTGACACCCCTGCCTAGTGCAACAGAGAAAAGGCCAAATTCTCCTGAAGTCAGCTGTGTGTCCTTGAAGAGTGATCGGTCAATGCTGGCCACTATTGACTTTAAAGGTGGAACATCCTCTCAGGAAAGGTATTCATTTATTTTCCTCTTGCTCATCATTATCTAATCTTCAGACACATCTTTAGAAACAGTTTCTCAGAATGGAATTTTTAACCTCAGTCTAAAGGGGTTTGAAAATGATCCTACGATGAACCATAACTTATTGGTATGATCTCATTCTTGCCCAGTTTCTATTCCTGTGGCTAAAAGTGCTCTCTCCTATGCTGAAGGGATTGGATCAGTACAGCAGGGGTGTCATTTGTAGTCATGTAACGATTCACCCAGTTCATGATTCCATCTGATTCTCAATATTGCATTCACAGTTCATTTTTACCCATGATATTTTTGAAAAAAATTCAGTGAAGAAAATTTCATTCCTAAATAAAATTGTAGGTGCAATTAGTTTTAAGTGATCAATCTCATTAAATCAGTCTCATTGAGTCATACCATTGAATCGTTCTCATTGAATCAGTCTCATTAAATAATACCATTAATTTTGGTGTTTAATAATAAATTACTAAACAGCTAAATTATGGTATATTCCAAATTACTATGATCACTTACTGTATTACACAACTCATATGCATCTTGGAATTCTTTTGAGATTGGATGACTTCAAAGAATATTAGGCACAACAAATAAACACACAGTTTGATAGAATAATTGAATTTATTATAACAATGATAAAAATTGAATAATAGCAGTTGAAATATATACAAATATGATATATACTTGATGAGCGTGTGTGTGTGCGTGCATGTGTGTGTTTGTGTGTTAAAAAGAAATTAAACATGAAACATGTAGTGTGTGTATGGAGGAGGGTGACCACGTGTCTCTAAGTAAAACGAGAGTTAGCTTTGGTTGCTAAGACAAAGGAATGCTAGCTAGGTGTGTGTGTGTGTGGGAGTTGACCACGTGTTTCTAAGTAAAACAAAGAATTAGTACGTATTGCTAATGAGACAGAAGAATTAGCCCTGTTGGCTAACCCACTCCCTATAACATTACCAAATTCACTGAAATCTTGATGAGGTCAAAATATGTGTGTGGCAGCGGGGGCGTGGTCAAGCGCCGGTCTGTGACAGGAGGGCGGAGTTGGGGAAGGTAAGTGGCAGAATCGCTTCACCTGAGTGTGATTAATCTATGTTTTGTGTGTGTTCTCCCCAGTAAACCGGGCTATTTAAGGAGGGAGAGCGAGAGCAGAGGAGCTCTACAACCCGAGCACCGGAATGTGTGTGTGTGTGTGTGTGTGTCTGAGAGAGAAAACCGCTTCCGCTGAAAAGTGAGAATAAAACTGGTTTGCGAACTCAGTCTTTGTCCTGCCGTCCTCTGTGCTCCACCCACATCCAGCGAACATTTACAGTGGTGCCGAAACCCGGGATCGTGGAGCACCTGTCCTGCAGCCCCATGGAATCCTCCCCGTTCGCGGACTTGATCCACGCCCTCGCCACGGCTCAGCAGAGCCAGCACCAGGCACTCGTCACGCTCCGGAAGGAGCAGGAGCAGCGCTTCGAAGCCCTGGTGCTGGCTCAACAGGAAGACCGAGAGGCGTTCCGGCGCCTCCTCGCGTCGGCGGGGTCCACCAGCGCACCGGCCGCGGGCCCGTCTCCCATCACCTTGACTAAGATGGGCCCGCAGGACGACCCCGAGGCATTCATCGCGTTGTTCGAACAGGTCGCCGAAGCCTCGGGGTGGCCGGTGGAGCAGCGCGCGGCGCGCCTCCTCCCCCTCCTGACGGGAGAGGCGCAGTTAGCCGCACTACAGCTCCCCGCCGACCACCGGCTGGCCTACGCCGACCTTCGCCGGGCTGTCCTCCAGCGCGTGGGGCGCACGCCGGAGCAGCAGCGCCAGCGCTTCCGCGCGCTGCGAATGGAGGAAGTCGGCAGCCCATTCGCGTTCGGCCAGCAGCTCCGGGACGCCTGCTGGCGGTGGCTGAGGGCCGAAGATCGCGACGCCGAGGGGATCATCGACCAGGTGGCGCTGGAACAATTCATCGCCCGCCTACCCGCCAGAACCGCGGAGTGGGTCCAGTGCCACCGCCCGGCGTCGCTGGATCAGGCCGTAGGACTGGCGGAGGATCATCTGGCGGCTGTCCCGGCGGCAGGACAACGGCTGTCATCTTCTCTCTCCTCTTCTCTCTCTCTCTCTCTTCCCCCTCCTCCCGTGTCCCGTCCTCGCCCCATTCCCCCACCACGGAGGCGGGGGCCGGCTCCACCCCAGCCGGCCCACCGCACCCGTGGTGCCCTCCCGTTTCTCCCTTCTGTGTCTGTCTCTCCCCCCCCTCAGGTGAGTGACCCTCAAACCACAGCTGCAGAGGGGAGGCCCGGGCCGGTTTGCTGGCGCTGCGGGGAACCGGGCCACCTGCAGCAACAGTGTGTCGCGATGGAGGTGGGGGCGGTGGTGCGGATCCCCGACGCGCCAGAGGCTGCCCTCGATCAGGCCGGAGCATATCGCATACCGGTAAGTGTACAAGGGGCGACATATCAGGCGTTGGTGGATTCGGGTTGCAACCAGACCTCGATCCGCCAAAGCCTGGTGCAAGACGAGGCATTGGGGGGAGCACAAGGGGTGAAGGTGTTGTGTGTGCACGGGGATGTTCACTGCTACCCGTTGGTGTCGGTCCACATATATTTCAGAGGGGACAAATCCATAGTAAAGGCGGCGGTTAATCCTCGCCTTACCCACTCTTTGATCTTGGGGACTGATTGGCCGGGATTCCGGGGGTTGATGGCACACCTAGTAAAGAGTGGGTCCTGCCGGTTAGCGGGTGGGGGTCCCGGTGTCGTTTTGGCTGGAGCTGCGGTCGCAGAGCCGTCTACGTCATCTCCGCGACAGAGTGAGGAGCCCCCGGCCCCTCCTCTTTCTATTGGGGAATCCCTTGCGGATTTCCCACTGGAACAATCGCGAGACGAAACTCTGCGACACGCGTTTGACCAAGTGAGAGTAATCGATGGTCAAACGCTCCAGCCGAACGCCACCCCGACCTTCCCCTATTTTTCCATTTTAAAGGATAGGTTGTACCGAGTGACGCAGGACACTCAGACGAAGGAGCGTGTCACCCAGTTGTTAATTCCAAGGAGCCGCCGGGAATTGGTATTCCAGGCGGCTCACTTTAATCCCATGGCGGGACACCTCGGGCAGGATAAAACACTCGCCCGGATAATGGCCCGGTTCTATTGGCCGGGGATTCGCGGCGACGTCCGTAAGTGGTGTACGGCGTGCCGCGAATGCCAGTTAGTTAATCCCGCGGCCATTCCAAAAGCGCCTTTGCGCCCCCTACCATTAATCGAGACCCCGTTTGAAAGAATTGGGATGGATCTCGTCGGGCCATTAGATCGGTCAACACGAGGGTACCGCTTTATATTGGTTCTGGTGGACTATGCAACGCGATACCCGGAAGCGGTGCCTCTTCGCAATATCTCCGCACGTAGTATTGCAGAGGCCCTCTTCCACGTCATCTCCCGGGTCGGAATCCCGAAAGAGATTCTGACTGATCAAGGCACCTCGTTTATGTCACGAACACTGGCCGAACTGTATGGGCTACTGGGTATTAAGCCGATCCGCACCAGCGTGTATCACCCACAGACGGACGGTTTAGTCGAACGGTTCAACCGCACCCTCAAGAATATTATCAAAAAATTCGTAAGTGAGGACGCACGTAACTGGGATAAGTGGCTCGAACCCTTGTTGTTTGCAGTGCGAGAGGTCCCCCAAGCCTCCACGGGGTTCTCCCCGTTTGAATTATTATATGGGCGTAAGCCGCGCGGCATCTTAGATGTACTGCGGGAAAATTGGGAGGAGGGACCTTCGCAGAGCAAAAATGAAATTCAATACGTTATGGATCTGCGCGCAAAACTCCACACACTCACCCACTTAACTCAGGAGAATTTGCGGCGGGCCCAGGAACGGCAAACCCGCCTGTACAACAAGGGCACGCGCCTTAGAGAGTTCACTCCGGGAGATAAGGTACTCGTCCTGCTGCCCACGTCGAGCTCCAAATTAATCGCCAAGTGGCAAGGGCCCTTCGAGGTCACACGGCGAGTCGGGGACGTCGACTATGAGGTTAGGCGAACGGACAGGGAGGGGGCGCTACAGATCTACCACCTCAATCTGCTGAAGCTCTGGAACGAGGAGGTCCCCGTGGCGTTGGTGTCGGTAGTTCCGGAGAAGGCGGAGCTGGGGCCGGAGGTCCAAAAAAGGTCATTGGCATCTCGCACCTCTCCGGTCCCCTGTGGAGACCACCTCTCCCCGACCCAACTCACGGAGGTCGCCCAGTTGCAGGCCGAGTTTTCGGATGTGTTCTCGCCCCTGCCCGGTCGCACCAATCTCATAGAACACCACATAGAGACGCCCCCGGGGGTGGTAGTGCGTAGCCGTCCTTATAGATTACCCGAACACAAAAAAAAGGTGGTTCGGGAAGAACTTCAGGCCATGCTCGAAATGGGCATTGTCGAGGAGTCCCACAGCGACTGGAGCAGCCCGGTGGTCTTGGTTCCCAAGGCCGACGGCTCGGTCCGGTTCTGTGTGGACTATAGAAAAGTCAACGCGGTGTCTAAATTTGACGCGTACCCAATGCCTCGTATTGATGAGCTGCTCGATCGACTAGGCACGGCTCGCTTTTACTCGACACTGGATTTGACGAAGGGATATTGGCAGATCCCCTTGACTCCATTATCCCGGGAAAAAACGGCCTTTTCCACACCGTTCGGCTTACACCAGTTCGTCACACTTCCATTTGGGCTGTTTGGGGCGCCCGCTACGTTTCAGCGGCTGATGGACCGGGTCCTCCGGCCCCACGCCACCTATGCGGCCGCTTACTTGGATGACATCATCATTTATAGTAATGACTGGCAGCGGCACCTGCAACACCTGAGGGCCGTCCTTAGGTCGCTGAGGCGGGCGGGGCTCACTGCCAACCCGAAGAAGTGTGCGATTGGGCGGGTGGAAGTACGGTATCTGGGCTTCCACTTGGGTAACGGGCAGGTGCGTCCCCAAATTAATAAGACCGCAGCAATTGCGGCCTGCCCGAGGCCCAAGACCAAAAAGGGGGTGAGACAGTTCCTGGGGCTGGCTGGCTATTATCGTAGGTTTATACCTAATTATTCGGACGTCACCAGCCCGCTGACTGACCTCACTAAAAAGGGGGCGCCAGATCCGGTCCAGTGGACGGAGCAGTGCCAGCGGGCTTTCTCTGAGGTAAAGGCTGCACTGTGTGGGGGGCCACTGTTACACTCCCCTGACTTCTCTCTCCCTTTTTTGTTACAGACGGATGCGTCGGACAGAGGGCTGGGGGCCGTTTTGTCCCAGCAGGTGGGGGGAGAGGATCGCCCAGTATTATACATCAGCCGGAAGCTGTCGGTGCGTGAGGGGCGCTACAGCACTATCGAAAAAGAGTGTCTGGCGATCAAGTGGGCGGTCCTCGCCCTCCGTTACTACCTGCTGGGGCGCTCTTTCACCCTCTGTTCGGACCACGCGCCCCTCCAGTGGCTCCACCGCATGAAGGATGCCAACGCGCGGATCACCCGTTGGTATCTAGCGCTCCAACCTTTCAACTTCAAGGTGGTCCACAGGCCGGGGGCGCAGATGGTCGTTGCGGACTTCCTCTCCCGTCAAGGGGGGGGGGAGTCGGCTGCGGGCCGGACGGGCGCCCGGCCTGAGTCGGGCGGTGGGGGTATGTGGCAGCGGGGGCGTGGTCAAGCGCCGGTCTGTGACAGGAGGGCGGAGTTGGGGAAGGTAAGTGGCAGAATCGCTTCACCTGAGTGTGATTAATCTATGTTTTGTGTGTGTTCTCCCCAGTAAACCGGGCTATTTAAGGAGGGAGAGCGAGAGCAGAGGAGCTCTACAACCCGAGCACCGGAATGTGTGTGTGTGTGTGTGTGTGTCTGAGAGAGAAAACCGCTTCCGCTGAAAAGTGAGAATAAAACTGGTTTGCGAACTCAGTCTTTGTCCTGCCGTCCTCTGTGCTCCACCCACATCCAGCGAACATTTACAATGTGTAATAAGGAAATTAGGGATATTAGTAAGGAATAGAGAAGCATGCAACAGCCTATCTATTAAACAATTGAGATATTAAAACAAAATAGAACAGTCATCAATTCAACATGCTGCGTGTCTACAGTGTAAACAATTAAACCGTTCCTGAGTTTAAATTCACACTACTTCAATAAAGCAAATTCCTAAGACTAGCCTTTATGTCCAAAATGCCAGTCTCTTACTTCAGTATCTTGCTTTGACGCAAGATTATGAGGATGTTCCGAAACTTTCGGAGTCCACAGGAGCACGTGAGTCGCTTCCGTGAAGATGCAGAGAATTTCTTGGTCCGATGCGTGGTCGTTCGTGATGAGAAGAATTCTCTGATCAACAATGTGCACAGCGCTTTTTAATTAGAAGGATCCGGTTGCTTCTAACCTTAAATTAACTGCTTCGGTGGCAGTTTTGTAACGTTACTGATAATAGACAAACAAACCGGCTGTAGCTCAACCGAGAGAGAGAGAGATAGCACGATTTAAGTGGTTCTACCGTGGTCAAGGGTAAACAAAAACCGTGCTGAATCGTTTTCTCGGGAGAAAGACGTCTTTTCTTGGGTTTTCTGGTGCAGGGTATCTCTTTGTGTCCAGATGGCTTGACATCCAAGATGAGAGAGAGCGAGCTGAGCGTTTCCGGGTCACTTACAGAGTCGGGGTGGAAGTGACGTCATGGAGGACGTGACGTAAGTGATCCTGCCCAGGCGTGACATAGGTCAACGCGGAAGTTGGTTGATGGGAAATGTAGTTAAAAGAGACTGTGACTGGCTGTACCTACAAAATGCAACTTTTCTTTTACTTGTGTTTATCAAGTTAAATATTTATTTTCTGAAATTATTATTTCATTTTCTTTACCCTCTGGGGTTGAGAGCTTCACCGGCAAAGCTCAGCAGGTTTAGAATGAGTAGGTCATGTATTTAGATAAATATCTTTGAGTTTTTATCATACAAGCATAATAAACATATAGACAAAAACTTTATACTTTACACTTTCCTCTGTGCCCACTGCCAAATAATAGTATATATTTTAAATTACCTAAATTAGATGAAACATAAACCTTGTCACCTCACTCAGTCACACCAGACTCGGAGCACTGAGCGCATACTTACACATTCATAAAAGACTGTTCCCATGGTAACGGCATGATCATCACTTTCACTCTTTCAGTTTCGATTGGTTTCTCTTTTGCGGTGGGAATGCCCACCATAAATAGGATAAAATCTGTCAGCCATAGTTTAGGCTGTTTGGAGGTAAAACTTGTTGTGAGATGGCACGTGGATTTTATCCACTTTGGATGATTCAGTACAGCGATTCAATTTCAGGACAGTGATGAAATTCATGATTCAGGACAGTGATTCAGTTCAGTCTTGAGAACTGTGACACTGATGATGAGCTCTGCATTTTTTTTTACTTCGACTCGATCCCGCCAAAGATCAACTCAAGTAAGTAATTATTTCTTCTGTTTCTGATGAGCAGATCGGTTGATATGCGTGCACTGCCATGCAGATACAGGAAAAATGACTGAGAATTTTTTCCAGAGTTAAAAGTATTTTCCTCAAAAATATTAATTTTGCTTTATTTTGAGTTTAGAGAGTAGAATTTGGAGTTGGAGCAAAATTACAGAGTAACTGTGTAACAGAGTAACAGAGTTGACTGTGGCTCTGAACTGAGTAAAATAGTACAAGAGTTAATTTCAAGAAACACTGAATCGAGTCAAATATCAAAATAAAGTCAAATCCCAGATAAATGAAGATGTTGTGAAAATCAGTTTTAGAACTGTGTTGGAATATGTGAAAAACATGACCTGACCCATTGGGACTTGACCTGATGGGATTAAGAGTTGGCAGTGGGAAGGGGTTTCACTCTTCTCATTGAATGGAATTTTTTACCCTTCTCATTGAATACCCCTCCCACTGCCAATCCTTTATCCCAAAACAATAGGACATAAATTTTCTGATGGCCAGTTAATTATCCAAATCAATGGAGCAGATTTAAGTTTTTGTGCTCGATACAGTCCAAAGACTGAACAGAATCACCTCAAAATGGTTCGTCTCAAGGGGTAACGTCATGTTTTTTTTTCCCCACACATCCCAACACAGTTCTAAAACTGCTTTTTACAATGTCTTCATTTATCTGTTATTTTTTAAAAGTACAATCATGACGTACAGACTACAGAGATATTATTGTAGCTGAAATTGTGCTAAATACAAAAAAGTCATATGACTTTGAAAATACTGCTTAGATTTGTTGAAATTGACAAGATCAGAGCACGCCAAAATCATTAGAGTGCCAGAAAATACCCTCAGACCCCAGAGGGTTAAGAACCAACAATAATTATTTGCCCACATTTGTAAAAGTTGGAGTAAAATATAGCAGCTTATTCAATAAAATATTATTATTATTATTATTATTATTATTATTATTAAGAATTAAAAAAGTTAAAAATAAATAGGCTTTTTCTAAAGGTTTCTGAACATTTGTACTCCCTCCATTTTCTTCTCTTTTCTTTATCTTTGAGCAGTCTGTAAAAAGAGAGATCTGATTTCTTGGTAAATCTATTTGTACAATCACACAGCGGCTCTTTCCCATTTAAGATCTGTTTTTGTGTTTTTGCGGCATTAGAGCTGTGTTACTTCCACCTTTGTGAAAGTCATGTGTTTGTTTTCTATGCCCTGTAGGCCAGTTGGCCTGTCAGTTACCATCCTCTTACAAGGCTGTCTGCGGCTATCTTGAGCACACTTGAAGTCATGTGTATTCCTGCTATTTTATGTTATTACACCCTCTGCTGTCGAAACAATACAGTTACAGCTAGAAAGCACGAAGAGATGACACAGCCTGATAATAATTGCGATTAATATGTAATTTTGCCGATTTGAATCATTATAAATTTGTCTCCTGATTTTTCATTGCACGATATATCGTTACCTGCCAAATCAGTGGGGTGTGAAACCTGTTGGTGCAGTGGGATTTTCAAACCCACACTAATCCAAGATTTTGCAAATGTCACTTGTTCCTGGTGCCATTACTTGTCACCCACATCAGTACAATAAGACAACTTCACCTTCAAATATTAATGAGTTCAACTAGCGAAGAAAACATATTAACTATTAACAAAACCTACAACTCAGACTGAACTCTTAATGAATGAAAGAGTAAACACGTCCTTTTCATATGGAACACCTGTTAAGAGAATGTTAATCATCTCTGATCATTAGATTGGATTCGATCTGATCATTAGACCTGATTATTAGATTGGATTCAATCTGATCATTAGATTGGATTTGATCTGATCATTAAATGGGATTAGACCTGATAATTAGATTGGATTCGATCTGTGGCTAAAATTATGTTGATAACCACAGAAACCCAGCATCAGTGGATTAGTGTGTATTGACTGTGTCCCTGGTGCTGCTGTTGATGTGACACATTTCTCTCAACTCTTTAGTGCAACAGAGAAAAGGCCAAATTCTCCTGAAGTCAGCTGTGTGTCTTTGAAGAGTGAGCGGTCAATGCCGGAGTTTATGGACTTTAAAGGTGGACCATCCTCTCAGGAAAGGTATTCATTTCTTTTCCTCTCGCTCATCATTATCTAATCTTCAGATGCATCTTTAGAAACAGTTTCTCCGAATGGAATTTTTAACCTCAGTCTGAAGGGGATTGAAAATGATCCTACGATGAGCCATAACTTATTGGTACTAACATTAGTGTGTTGCTCATTTAGTTGGTAGGACACTTTTTTTCTCGTTCTCACCCAGTTTCTATTTAAGTAGCTGGAAATGCTCTCTCCTACGCTGAAGGGATTGGAACAGTCCAGCAGGGGGTTTCATTTGTAGTCATGTAACGATTCACTCAATTCAGGATTCCATTTGATTCACAATGTCGGGTTCACAATTCAAATTTCCCCATGATATTTTTGAAAAAAAAATTTGAAAAAAATGTTATTTACAAAAAATGCAACATTTATTTTCCTCTTAAAACAACTTAAATATACCTTTTCATAAATAAAAAAACAAAAACAACTTTTATTTCATTTTCTTAATAACCAACAATAATTATTTGCCCAGGGCGGCATGGTGGTGTACTGGTTAGCACTGTCGCCTCACAGCAAGAAGGTCCGGGTTCGAGCCCTGTGGCCGGCGAGGGCCTTTCTGTGTGGAGTTTGCATGTTCTCCCCGTGTCCGCGTGGGTTTCCTCCGGGTGCTCCGGTTTCCCCCACAGTCCAAAGACATGCAGGTTAGGTTAACTGGTGACTCTAAATTGAGCGTAGGTGTGAATGTGAGTGTGAATGGTTGTGTCTGTGTGTGTCAGCCCTGTGATGACCTGGCGACTTGTCCAGGGTGTACCCCACCTCTCACCCATAGCCAGCTGGGATAGGCTCCAGCTCGCCCGCGACCCTGCACAGGATGAGTGGTTACAGATAATGGATGCAATTATTTGCACACATTTGTCAAAGTTAGAGGAAAATATATGTTATTTACTACCTGGGAGGTCCGTATCGTGAAATACTGTGAGCGAGGTCTTGAAAGTACTGTCAGTATTCAAGGCCGAGGTTTCGGTATTTCACCATACGGACCGACATCACACTGGTAAATATTATATTTATTTTTTTCTTGACCAGATTCTAACAGAAAACGAGAGCGCCCGAAAGGGAAAACCGAGCTGAGCCACCATTTTGAATCCTCATTCACGGCTGAAATGCAAATGGCTTCCTCCTCAGTATACAAGTGCACTTCCATGGCAGGGAAAAAACTACATTTTGCCGCCTATGTCGTCCCCTATTTATACAAAATTGAGTCATTCAGGATTCAGCCATGTTTTTGCTCGGCGTTAGCAACAGTTATAGGTTTTTAGCTTTCTCCTGAAATGTTTTCTTTTATTTCTTCTTCCTCAGGTTAGTAAAACTCGCTTTCGCTGTGAAGACTGTCGTTATTGCTATCCATGATGTAAAATTAATGCTATTCTCCTGAGAAATGCTGGCAAAAATTTACAAGATTTTTGATAATCTTATAAATAAATCTGATAAAAAAATGTTGACAAAAAATGCTACTATGTTTCTTCTTGTTGTGAACAAGCGAGTTGCCAGAGGTCCGTAACTGGGGTCCGTAACTGGGGTCCGTATCGTAGGATACAGACCCGCTCGCCAGCCAGTCAGAGCACAGGATTTGATGGAAACCAGACCGTAAAAAAAATAAAATAGCCTATTAACTGAAATATTCCTTTTATTAACAATGAATTAAGTTAAAAATAAAGAGGCCTTTTCTTCATGAACTTTTATGAACTACTACCTCCATTTTCTTCTCTTTTCTTTATCTTTCAGCAGTCTGTAAAAAGAGAGATCTGATTTCTTGTTAAATCTATTTGTACAATCACACAGCAGCCCTTTCCTATTTAAGATCTGTTTTTGTGTTTTAGCAGCATTACAGCTGTGTTACTTCCACCTTTGTCAAAGCCATGTGTTTGTTTTCTACGCCCTGTAGGCCAATTGGCCTGTCAGTTACCATCCTCTTACAAGGTTGTCTGCGTCTATCTTGAGCACACTTGAAGTCACGTGTATTCCTGCTATTTTATGTTATTACACCCTCTGCTGTCGAAACAATACAGTTACAGCTAGAAAACACTAAGAGATTACACAGCCTGATAATAATCACGATTCATTTTATTTTGTCGATTTGAATCGTTATAAATTTGTCTCCTGATTTTTCATTGCACGATATATCGTTACATGCCAAATCAGTGGGGTGTGAAACCTGTTGGCGCAGTGGGATTTTCAAACCCACACTAATCCAAGATTTTGCAAATGTTTATTGTTCCTGGTGCCATTACTTATTTGTCACCCACATCAGTACAATAAGACAACTTCACCTTCAAATATTAATGAGTTCAACTAGCGAAGAAAACATATTAACTTTTAACAAAACCTACAACTCAGACTGAACTCTTAATGAATGAAAGAGTAAACAAGTCCTTTTCATATGGAACACCTGTTAAGAGAATGTTAATCATCTCTGATCATTAGATTGGATTAGATCTGATCATTAGATTGGATTAGATCTGATCATTAGATTGGATTTGATCTGATCATTAGATTGGATTTGATCTGATCATTAGATTGGATTTGATCTGATCATTAGATTGGATTCGACCTGATCATTAGATTGGATTCGACCTGATCATTAGATTGGATTCGACCTGATCATTAGATTGGATTCGACCTGATCATTAGATTGGATTCGACCTGATCATTAGATTGGATTCGACCTGATCATTAGATTGGATTCGACCTGATCATTAGATTGGATTCGATCTGTGGCTAAAATTATGTTGATAAACACAGAAACCCAGCATCAGTGGATTAGTGTGTATTGACTGTGTCCCTGGTGCTGCTGTTGATGTGACACATTTCTCTCAACTCTTTAGTGCAACAGAGAAAAGGCCAAATTCTCCTGAAGTCAGCTGTGTGTCCTTGAAGAGTGATCGGTCAATGCCGGAGTTTATGGACTTTAAAGGTGGACCATCCTCTCAGGAAAGGTATTCATTTCTTTTCCTCTTGCTCATCATTATCTAATCTTCAGATGCATCTTTAGAAACAGTTTCTCAGAATGGAATTTTTAACCTCAGCCTAAAGGGGATTGAAAATGATCCTACGATGAACCATAACTTATTGGTACTAACATTAGTGTGTTGCTCATTTAGTTTGTAGGAAACTTTTTTTCTTGTTCTCACCCAGTTTCTATTTAAGTGGCTGGAAATGCTCTCTCCTACGCTGAAGGGATTGGAACAGTCCAGCAGGGGGTTTCATTTTTCGTCATGTAACGATTTACTCAATTCATAATTTCATTTGATTCACAATGTCGGGTTCACAATTCAAATTTCCCCATGATATTTTTGAAAAAAAAAGTGAAAAAAATGTCATTTACAAAAAAATGCAACATTTATTTTCCTTTAAAACAACTTAAATATACCTTTTCATAAATAAAAAAACAAACAAAAAAAATTTATTTCATTTTCTTAATAACCAACAATAATTATTTGCCCAGGGTGGCACGGTGGTGTAGTGGTTAGCACTGTCGCCTCACAGCAAGAAGGTCCTGGGTTCGAGCCCTGTGGCCGGCGAGGGCCTTTCTGTGTGGAGTTTGCATGTTCTCCCCGTGTCCGCGTGGGTTTCCTCCGGGTGCTCCGGTTTCCCCCACAGTCCAAAGACATGCAGGTTAGGTTAACTGGTGACTCTAAATTGAGCGTAGGTGTGAATGTGAGTGTGAATGGTTGTGTCTGTGTGTGTCAGCCCTGTGATGACCTGGCGACTTGTCCAGGGTGTACCCCACCTCTCACCCATAGCCAGCTGGGATAGGCTCCAGCTCGCCCGCGACCCTGCACAGGATGAGTGGTTACAGATAATGGATGCAATTATTTGCACACATTTGTCAAAGTTAGAGGAAAATATATGTTATTTACTACCTGGGAGGTCCGTATCGTGAAATACTGTGAGCGAGGTCTTGAAAGTACTGTCAGTATTCAAGGCCGAGGTCTCGGTATTTCACCATACGGACCGACATCACGCTGGTAAATAATATATTTATTTTTTTCTTTATCAAATTCTAACAGAAAACGAGAGCGCCCGAAAGGGAAAACCGAGCTATGCCACCATTTTGAATCCTCATTCACGACTGTAATGCAAATGGCTTCCTCCTCAGTATACAAGTGCACTTCCATGGCAGGGAAAAAAAACTACATTTTGCCGCCTATGTCGTCCCCTATTTATACAAAATTGAGTCATTCAGGATTCAGCCATGTTTTTGCTCGGCGTTAGCAACAGTTACAAGTTTTTAGCTTTCTCCTGAAATGTTTTCTTTTATTTCTTCTTCCTCAGGGTACTAAAACTTGGTTTCGCTGTGAAGACTGTCGTTATCGCTATCCATGATGTAAAATTAATGCTATTCTCCTGAGAAATGCTGGCAAAAATTTACAAGATTTTTCATAATCTTATAAATAAATCTTATAAAAAAGAAATGTTGACAAAAAATGCTACTATGTTTCTTCTTGTTGTGAACAAGCGAGTTGCCAGAGGTCCATAACTGGGGTCCGTAACTGGGGTCCGTATCGTAGGATACAGACCCGCTCGCCAGCCAGTCAGAGCACAGGATTTGATGGAAACCGGACCGCGAAAAAAATAAAATAGCCTATTAACTGAAATATTCCTTTTATTAACAATGAATTAAGTTAAAAATAAAGAGGCCTTTTCTTGATAAACTTTTATGAACTACTACCTCCATTTTCTTCTCTTTTCTTTATCTTTGAACAGTCTGTAAAAAGAGAGATCTGATTTCTTGTTAAATCTATTTGTACAATCACACAGCAGCTCTTTCCCATTTTAGATTTGTTTTTGTGGCATTAGAGCTGTGTTACTTCCACCTTTGTCAAAGTCATGTGTTTGTTTTCTACGCCCTGTAGGCCAATTGGCCTGTCAGTTACCATCCTCTTACAAGGCTGTCTGCGTCTATCTTGAGCACACTTGTATTCCTGCTATTTTATGTTATTACACCCTCTGCTGTCGAAACAATACAGTTACAGCTAGAAAACACTAAGAGATTACACAGCCTGATAATAATCACGATTCATTTTATTTTGTCGATTTGAATCGTTATAAATTTGTCTCCTGATTTTTCATCGCACGATATATCATTACCTGCCAAATCAGTAGGGTGTGAAACTTGTTGGTGCAGTGGGATTTTCAATCCCACACTAATCCAAGATTTTGCAAATGTTTATTGTTGCTGGTGCCATTACTTATTTGTCACCCACTTCAGTATAATAAGACAACTTCACCTTCAAATATTAATGAGTTCAACTAGCGAAGAAAACATCTCATCTCATCTCATTATCTCTAGCCGCTTTATCCTTCTACAGGGTCGCAGGCAAGCTGGAGCCTATCCCAGCTGACTACGGGTGAAAGGCGGGGTTCACCCTGGACAAGTCGCCATGTCATCACAGGGCTGACACATAGACACAGACAACCATTCACACTCACATTCACACCTACGCTCAATTTAGAGTCACCAGTTAACCTAACCTGCATGTCTTTGGACTGTGGGGGAAACCGGAGCACCCGGAGGAAACCCACGCGGACACGGGGAGAACATGCAAACTCCACACAGAAAGGCCCTCGCCGGCCCCGGGGCTCGAACCCAGGACCTTCTTGCTGTGAGGCGACAGCGCTAACCACTACACCACCGTGCCGCCCCCGAAGAAAACATATTAACTTTTAACAAAACCTACAACTCAGACTGAACTCTTAATGAATGAAAGAGTAAACACGTCCTTTTCATATGGAACACCTGTTAAGAGAATGTTAATCATCTCTGATCATTAGATTGGATTAGATCTGATCATTAGATTGGATTAGATCTGATCATTAGATTGGATTAGATCTGTGGCTAAAATTATGTTGATAAACACAGAAACCCAGCATCAGTGGATTAGTGTGTATTGACTGTGTCCCTGGTGCTGCTGTTGATGTGACACATTTCTCTCAACTCTTTAGTGCAACAGAGAAAAGGCCAAATTCTCCTGAAGTCAGCTGTGCGTCCTTGAAGAGTGAGCGGTCAATGCCGGAGTTTATGGACTTTAAAGGTGGACCATCCTCTCAGGAAAGGTATTCATTTCTTTTCCTCTTGCTCATCATTATCTAATCTTCAGACACATCTTTAGAAACAGTTTCTCAGAATGGAATTTTTAACCTCAGTCTAAAGGGGATTGAAAATGATCCTACGATGAACCATAACTTATTGGTATGATCTCATTCTCGCCCAGTTTCTATTTAAGTGGCTGGAAATGCTCTCTCCTATGCTGAAGGGATTGAATCATTCCAGCAGGGGTGTCATTTGTAGTCATGTAACGATTCACCCAATTCATGATTCCATTTGATTCACAATGTCTGGTTCACAATTTAAATTTTCCCACAATATTTTTGAAAAAATAAATAAATGAAGAAAAATTTATTTCCAAAAAATCCAACATTTATTTTCATCTTATATCAACTTAAATATACCTTTTCTTAAATAAAAAAACCCTTCTATTTAATTTTCTTCAAGTGAACATAATGTCCCTAAACCCTACTCTTTCCTTGTACAAAGCAACAGTCATTATGTTGATTGACCATGTGTTTTTAAACCATAGCTGATCCAAAAGGCCATAAATTGATGGAAAATCAATAAGATCAGCCGATTTTCATGGAATCTGCCGAGACTGATCTGGAAGATCCCAAAGGGGTGCATGATGTCACACATGTAACAAAGATCCGGATATCAGTTTCGTTCCCGTGCGCAGCAGTGGTTAGACCAGTCTCCATATGGAATCACGTTTTGGAGAGAATTCTGAGAGTGATTGGGATTCTTGCGTCAAATGAAGGGGCAGGAAATTATCAAGGATATTCCAGAGTAAATGGTTATCTTTTTGAGCCCCCAAGACTAGAAACAGATGCCAGTTCACTCAGTTCATGACAGTCCCACTCAGCTCCAATAGCGCACCACCAGCCAGAGAGAATTGGAAACACAGATTGGTTTGTGGATTTTTATTCTAAGCTGGCCGCTGCAAAATATAGGGAAAATACATGTACCTCAGTAAATGCAGAAATATCTTTAAAACATACACTTCTTCAGGGTAATTAATGAAAGAATGGAATTCTCAGAATGGAATTTTTAACCTCAATCTAAAGGGGTTTGAAAATGATCCTACGATGAACCATAACTTATTGGTACTAACATTAGTGTGTTGCTCATTTAGTTTGTAGGACACTTTTTTCTCGTTCTCACCCAGTTTCTATTTAAGTGGCTGGAAATGCTCTCTCCTACGCTGAAGGGACTGGATCAGAACAGCAGGGGGTTTCATTTGTCATCATGTAACGATTCACCCAATTCATGATTCCATTTGATTCTGAGTGTCGGGTTCACAATTCATTTTTACCCATGATATTTTTGAAAACAATTCAGTGGAGAAAATTTCATTCCAAAATAAAATGCAACTTTTCTTTTGTTATTCTTTATCAAGTTAAACTTTCCTTTTCTTAAATTATTTCATTTTTTTATAACCAACATTAATTATTTGTCCACATTTGTTAAAATCAGACTAAAATAAAATAGCCTATCAACTAAAATATTCCTTTCGTTAAAAATGAAAAAAAGTTAAAAATAAAGAGGCCTTTTCTTCATGAACTTTTATGAACTACTACCTCCATTTTCTTCCCTTTTCTTTATCTTTCAGCAGTCTGTAAAAAGAGAGATCTGATTTCTTGTTAAATTTATTTGTACAATCACACAGCAGATCTTTCCCATTTAAGATCTTTTTTTGTGTTTTAGCGGCATTAGAGCTGTGTTACTTCCACCTACAGTGAAGTCACACATATTTCGGCTATTTGTTATTGTGCCCTCTGCTGTCTCCAAAATGCAGTTACAGCTGGGAAAAACTCAGATTACGCTGCCTGATGATAATTGCTGTTCATTTTTTTGAATCAGAAATTTATATAGCGGTTTATCATTCCACGATATATCGTTACATGCCTCATCAGTGGGGTGTGAAACCTGTTGGTGCAGTGGGATTTTCAAACCCACACTAATCCAAGATTTTGCAAATGTTTATTGTTCCTGGTGCCATTTCTTATTTGTCACCCACATCAGTATAATAAGGCAACTTCACCTTCAAATATTAACAAATTCAACTAGCAAACAAAACATATTAACTATTAACAAAACATACAACTCAGATTGGATTATTAATGAATAAAAGTGAAAGAGAGTGTACCCATAGGATCGGTGAGAGCTGACTTGATTGCTGTGGGTGTGTCTTTGAGAACACAAAGGTCTATACAGTTTAAGTAATTTGAATATCTGTTTGTTGGACTGATATGGTGTGTGTGTGTGTGTGTGTGTGTGTGTGTGTGTGTGTGTGTGTGTGTGTGTGTGTGTGTGTTTTATTGCTCAATTACACACACAATGAATCTAAAACCCAGTGTGCAGGCGTTCTCCATGTTGTCGAACAAAGGAAAAAAGGGGTTGAATGCGGGTGCTGGTGCTGTTAATAAAGTCTGGGAGGGCGTGCGTTTGTGATTGAGATGAGATCCGGGAGCTGATCAGGTGATTAGGCCGTACCACGAGTGAACATGAAGGAAGAAACGAATGGAACTATGTGTGTGTGGGGGGTGTGGCGCTCATGTTGTGAAGAGGAACATGGAAAAGTTTACATTTCCAAACACAGAGTTAACATATCCTTTACACACAGAACTCCTGAGGGATGAGGTGGTGGGGGGCATCCTCAATTCTAGTGGCATTGTTGATGCAGTATAAATACCCCCAGTAGAAGGGAGAGATGGGTAAGGGAGGTTTATTTATATATTACGATACATACACCAGGCAATTCAAAGTGCTTTACAAATAAAATGAAGAATTAACAGACAATATAATCAAATAAGATTTTAACATCTAAAAAAAATACCATACAATCAACTAATACTCATTAAAATGTAATACATTTAATTAAGATTAATAAAAAAATTAAACAGAAAAGAAAAGAAACAATCAAGTGCTGAGAAAGTGCAACCCCAATTCCAAAAAAGTTGGGACAAAGTACAAATTGTAAATAAAAATGGAATGCAATGATGTGGAAGTTTCAAAATTCCATATTTTATTCAGAATAGAACATAGATGACATATCAAATGTTTAAACTGAGAAAATGTATCATTTAAAGAGAAAAATTAGGTGATTTTAAATTTCATGACAACAACACATCTCAAAAAAGTTGGGACAAGGCCATGTTTCCCACTGTGAGACATCCCCTTTTCTCTTTACAACAGTCTGTAAACGTCTGGGGACTGAGGAGACAAGTTGCTCAAGTTTAGGGATAGGAATGTTAACCCATTCTTGTCTAATGTAGGATTCTAGTTGCTCAACTGTCTTAGGTCTTTTTTGTCGTATCTTCCATTTTATGATGCGCCAAATGTTTTCTATGGGTGAAAGATCTGGACTGCAGGCTGGCCAGTTCAGTACCCGGACCCTTCTTCTACGCAGCCATGATGCTGTAATTGATGCAGTATGTGGTTTGGCATTGTCATGTTGGAAAATGCAAGGTCTTCCCTGAAAGAGACGTCGTCTGGATGGGAGCATATGTTGCTCTAGAACCTGGATATACCTTTCAGCATTGATGGTGTCTTTCCAGATGTGTAAGCTGCCCATGCCACATGCACTAATGCAACCCCATACCATCAGAGATGCAGGCTTCTGAACTGAGCGCTGATAACAACTTGGGTCGTCCTTCTCCTCTTTAGTCTGAATGACACGGCGTCCCTGATTTCCATAAAGAACTTCAAATTTTGATTCGTCTGACCACAGAACAGTTTTCCACTTTGCCACAGTCCATTTTAAAGGAGCCTTGGCCCAGAGAAGACGTCTGCGCTTCTGGATCATGTTTAGATACGGCTTCTTCTTTGAACTATAGAGTTTTAGCTGGCAACAGCGGATGGCACGGTGAATTGTGTTCACAGATAATGTTCTCTGGAAATATTCCTGAGCCCATTTTGTGATTTCCAATACAGAAGCATGCCTGTATGTGATGCAGTGCCGTCTAAGGGCCCGAAGATCATGGGCACCCAGTATGGGCAGCAGCTCTCAGAAGTAAAGATGGGAAGAGGATCACCAATCCCCCTAATTCTGCGCCGACAAATAGTGGAGCAATATCAGAAAGGAGTTCGACAGTGTAAAATTGCAAAGAGTTTGAACATATCATCATCTACAGTGCATAATATCATCAAAAGATTCAGAGAATCTGGAAGAATCTCTGTGCGTAAGGATCAAGGCCGGAAAATCACTCCAAGATGCTCTTTTTATACCCAGTCATGTTAATGACCTATTGCCAATTGACCTAATGAGTTGCAATTTGGTCCTCCAGCTGTTCCTTTTTTGTACCTTTAACTTTTCCAGCCTCTTATTGTCCCTGTCCCAACTTTTTTGAGATGTTTTGCTGTCATGAAATTTCAAATGAGCCAATATTTGGCATGAAATTTCAAAATGTCTCACTTTCGACATTTGATATGTTGTCTATGTTCTATTGTGAATACAATATCAGTTTTTGAGATTTGTAAATTATTGCATTCCGTTTTTATTTACAATTTGTACTTTGTCCCAACTTTTTTGGAATCGGGGTTGTACTACCAGCTGTTCTACTCCGTAGGAGGTTTATCTTCTTTAAGCATTTCAGCGATTTATTCAGGACCCAGACCATTTAGTGGTTTATCGACAAGAAGTAACATATTGAAATCGATTCTGTAACTTACTGGAAGCCAGAGTAAATATGTAGAACTGGAGCAATGTGCTCTGTTCTCCTGGTTTTGGTTAGAACTCAAGCAGCAGCATCTTAAATGTGTTACAGCTGTTTAATGGACTTTTTAGGGAGTCTGGTTAGAGGTTATCACAAAAGTTGACCCTGCTGGTAAGCGTGGATTAGTTTTTTTGAGGTCATGTACAGATAGTAAACCATTAAGTTTGGCAGTGTTTTTAAGATGATAAGATGCTGTTTTGGTAACTGCTGTAATATGGATAATAAAGGTCAGATCTGAGTCTGTTAGAACACCAAGATTTCAGACTTGAACTTTCAGATACTCTGATGATGTTCTCTCCTTTGCTGTATATCAGCTTGATAAGTTGCAGTTTTCTTACGAGACAGTGACGTAGCTGATCAGGACGCTCTCTATATCCACCCTGGAGAAAAACGTGAGGAAGGAGAGGGTGAGTTTTGCCAGCCTTTCTGCCGAGGTTGGTCGTGTTGAGAATATGTATGAGGTTCTCAGCAATGTGCACGCAGAGGAACTTGGAGGTCTTTACTGTGTCCATGGTGATGCTGTTGATGTGAGGTGGAGAATGATCACCATAAATCCTCCTGAAGTCAACATTCATTTGCTAACCAAGCTTTGGTATATCATATTTCTCTCTCTCTACTCCTCTACATGACACTTTAGTGGAAATGAGAAAAGACCAAAACCTGTAACCAGTGGTGGGTCCTTTAAGAGCAACCAGTCAATGCCAGTATCTTTCAGCTTTAAAGACAGAACAGCTTCTCAGGACAGAAATTCACTTCTGTTCTTGTTGCTCATCATAAATCCTATCTTCAGATACATCTTCAGACAAACTTTGATCAGAGGAAGAATCAGTGAGGAAAGTTACAGCCAGTTAATCATAAAGTAAAAAAAAAAAAGCTTTGTTCAAAGAAACAAGACAAATACAGACAGAACATGTACAGATAACATAAAATGTATATAACAACCGTAATCCTCTGAAACAATGAACAGTAATCATTGAAATGTCGAATCAGTCAAACGTCTTGTGTTGAGGAGGGGAATCCCACATGGGACGATCAGTCTTATATTGGAGCCATTAGCATCTCGATCTTTTCTAACCTGATTTGGAGAACACACTTTGTATTCTTCGTTTAACCATGTAAAAGACTCAGAACACATCTTGAATCATGAGAATTTATAAGAGAAAATAACTAAAGCACATTTCTCTCTACTCTTTAGAGGAACTGAAGAAAGACGGCGTTCTTTTATACCCTGTAAGACTGACTTTAATGAGGGAAGAACCTCTCAGAAAAGGTACTGATTTCTCTTCATATCCTCATCATAATCTCATCCTCAAGTCCAGGTTTGAACTGAATTTAAATTGACATCATGTCTTACAGGGGAGCTGTGGTTTGTAATCATTTGAGTGATTCTATTATTTAAAATGAAATGTTGAAAGATTAAAGCTTTGTTTGTACTGAAGCACACCTACTGATATCTCAACAGTTGTGAAGTGTTTTTTCTGCTCACATACAGCTTTTGAGAAGTGTTTTCATTTAGATTCAATTCAAATAAACTGTTAATAAATAAACTCGGGTGCTTTCTCTGCTCTTAGTCACACTGAAAAGTTCTCACACAACTGTAAGAATCATCCACTCGCAAAGTTACCGAATACTGAGCCTTATTACTCCATACAAAATAATTCATTAGACACAGTGCTGTCCAGAGGAGAGCGAGCGGATCATGGTTGTCTGAAATTACAAAAAAGAGCTTACATTTAAATTATTAGGCTTGAAATGTAGCTAAGAGCTAACTTTATTTATCACATTTATATAAAATGAACTTGTTAATGCTTCATTCTGTTTTCATAGCTTGTTGAGAATGTCTATCACTTTTGGTTGCTTGTATTTTTATTTTTATAAAACACGAATAAATCACTCTGCTATAATTGCACTATATGTCCAGAAATGATGTGCACTCCTGATCATCACACCCGCATGTTCTTGTTGAACGTCTCATTCCACATTTATTCCCCCTTTACTGTTATAATAAACTCGACTCTTCTGGGAAGGTTTTCCATGAGATTTTGGGGCGTGGCTGTGGGGATTTATGTCCATTCAGCTACAAGAGCAGTAGTGAGATTGCTGTTGGGTGCGGAGGTCTGGGGTGCAGTCGGTGTTCCAGTTCATCCCAAAAGTGTTCAGTGGGGTTCAGTCAGGGCTCTGTGCAGGACTCTCGAGTTCTTCACTCCAACCTTCACACACCATGTCTTCATGGAGTTCGCTTTGTGCATCATCATGCTGGAACAGGTTTGGGCCTCTTAGTTCCAGTGAAGGGAAATTGTAGTGCTCCAGCATACAGAGACATTTTATACAACTTGTGTGCTTCCAATTTTTTGGGGAAGAACCACATATGGGTGTGATAGTCGGGGGTGCACATACTTTGGGCCATATAGAGTACATACAATATGTGCTGATTATTGGTGTTGATTGGACTTTATTAATCAGCAAGGTGGGATGTTGTTTTTTTAACGTAGAGGAAACCTTGTTTCAGTATTGGTACAATTACACTGTAATATAGAAACTCTTTTCCATTCTCTTCATTTAGACAAAATTCCTCCTCAGTGAGGGAGCGAAAGCGTACACCTAGCACTGACACAACAGCAGGGATACACTCGAAGGGAAGGTATGAGGGTTTTTCTTGTTTAATACTGCTGTTTATTAGTCGAAGTTAAAGTGCTAATCATGAAATAATTTTGACTCCAGAGATCACTGTGAGATGGATGCTGCTGTGAAAACTCCCAAATTAAAAAAGAAGATGACCGACTTTCTCTACAACATCTTCAACGTAAGATTTAATTAAATTTTTGTTCATGCTTCACATGATGTCAGCCATTGCAACTTTTCATTAAACATTTGGGATATTTATCTGAGATGATAAGTATCCAAGAAAATAAAAAGTCACTCTGTCTATGGTGTCCAGTCTCAAATTGGCAGAACACACAAATCCAAAAATGCAGTTTGTTTAGCTGTAACGTCCCTAAAATGGAAGAGAAACCAGATCACCAGATTAACCCGAATGTGTTTAAACATTACCTCAATTGGGGAGCGGCCCAACTGAAGATAATAATGACTTCCGAGGTAAGTAGGACATGGGTGGGTTTCCTGAAAGCCTCTTAAGGCTAAGAGTGTCTTTAATCACCTCTTGAGATCCATCGTCAAGCTAATGTGGTTTTCCCGAACAACACTGTAGCTGCCATCAGAGTCAGTTATGCAATTTTAGTTCATTTAATATTTTGAGACAATTAAAAGAATGATTAACATTACTGACGAATAAATAAATTCATAAATTTGTTAATAAATAATTGGAAACATAAAGCCTAGTAACGGCACGGTGGTGTAGTGGTTAGCGCTGTCACCTCACAGCAAGAAGGTCCGGGTTCGAGCCCCGGGGCCGGCGAGGGCCTTTCTGTGTGGAGTTTGCATGTTCTCCCCGTGTCCGTGTGGGTTTCCTCTGGGTGCTCCGGTTTCCCCCACAGTCCAAAGACATGCAGGTTAGGTTAACTGGTGACTCTAAATTGAGCGTAGGTGTGAATGTGAGTGTGAATGGTTGTCTGTGTCTATGTGTCAGCCCTGTGATGACCTGGCGACTTGTCCAGGGTGTACCCCGCCTTTCGCCCGTAGTCAGCTGGGATAGGATCCAGCTCGCCTGCGACCCTGTAGAACAGGATAAAGCGGCTAGAGATAATGGGATGAGATGAGATAAAGCCTAGTAAATATATTTAAGATATACATATAGTGGAACTAATGTTCTTTGTCACTGTGAGGAAGGGTTTTTTTTGCGCCCTATGCATGCATGCTCGTCGGAGCGTACCTGTAACGTAAGGTTACCTGTTGTTTTAAGTTTATGAAGAGTTGGATTGTGAAGACTTGTCGAGCCTGAAGTTTCCTTTTACTCCCCTTGAGTTAACACGGCCAATGAGGTATGCCGTTATTTGTGTTTAATTATGATAATTTGTTATGTGAATTTATTTAATCACAAACGCTAACGCTGTTTACTTGATAACAGAATAACTCATGTTTCATTATCTGTATATTTAAGTTTATTTCCTTTGTGAGATGTTTATTTTTATCATTATTCTCTATGAGAATATTCTGGAAGGTTGTAGAGTCATTTATGTTTTTGTATTTTATTTTATCTAGTTCTCACGGCGTTTTTACGGCACGTTGAAAGCATGGATGTGCAATAAAAGCCCGAAACTCCAAGAACACCTTGTGCTCGTGTTTTCAACTGGAGGGGAGCTATAGTAGCCAAAGTAGTTCTTTAGTTTGCTCTGAATTTACGAGGGACCTGTACCACTCTTTCAAAACAAAGAACGTGTCACTCACAGCCAAATACACAAACTGCACATGCACCTCCGAGGGACTCTCACACTCAGTGGGCGGAGACTGGTGTTGAATCTGCTGCCAGTATTCACTTATTTTTCTTGTACATTGCAAGTACATCAAATTAGTTATTAAAAAAACGTACACAAAACATGATTATTTTTCAGTGTTATGGAATTAGATATGGATTTCGTAATGTCACATTGATATCGCCACATTTCTGCACCACTGTGTGTGTGTGTGTGCGTGCGCGAGAGAGAGAGACTGTTAGGTTTTGATTTGTGTGTACCGAAGGAGATTGTGATATATATAAAAGAGGTAAGTTCAACCTCCTTCGGTCCACACACATCAAAATCTAACACTTTCTCTCTCTCTGCGTGTGCACATATAAGGAAGAACATTGCCAGCTTGATATTGTGGGTAACAGTTGAAATAATCCTGATTGCATGTTTGGGTAACAGTGAAATAAGCGGGCACAGGGAAAACATTTACTTATTTACTGAGATTATTTGCTCATTCTTTCATGTGAACGTTTATTCATTTAAATAAGAAACACGCTTGGAAAAAAAAAAATATCGCCCAAAAATGAAAAATAGTTTCAACTGATTACCACATTATATATGTAATGCTTAATGACTCAATATATTAACATATTTTCAACACTTTTATATTCCATTGTTTTTTGGTAAAAACAAACACCATGTGACCTCATCGACTGGATTTAGCAACTACTAATGCCTTCAGCAACTACAGTACGAATACCTTTAGCAACTACTAATGCCTTCAGCAACTACAGTACGAATACCTTTAGCAGCTACTAATGCCTTCAGCAACTACAGTACGAATACCTTTAGCAACTACTAATGCCTTCAGCAACTACAGTATGAATACCTTTAGCAACTACTAATGCCTTCAGCAACTACAGTACGAATACCTTTAGGAGCTACTAATGCCTTCAGCAACTACAGTACGAATGCCTTTCGCAGCTACTAATGCCTTCAGCAACTACAGTACGAATACCTTTAGCAACTACTAATGCCTTCAGCAACTACAGTACGAATACCTTTAGAAACTACTAATGCCTTCAGCAACTACAGTACGAATACCTTTAGAAACTACTAATGCCTTCAGCAACTACAGGACGAATACCTTTAGCAGCTACTAATGCCTTCAGCAACTACAGTACGAATACCTTTAGCAACTACTAATGCCTTCAGCAACTACAGTACGAATGCCTTTAGAAACTACTAATGCCTTCAGCAACTACAGTACGAATGCCTTTAGCAACTACTAATGCCTTCAGCAACTACAGTACGAATATCTTTAGCAGCTACTAATGCCTTCAGCAACTACAATACGAATACCTTTAGCAGCTACTAATGCCTTCAGCAACTACAGTACGAATATCTTTAGAAACTACTACTGCCTTCAGCAACTACAGTACAAATACCTTTAGAAACTACTAAGGCCTTCAGCAACTACAGTACGAATACCTTTAGCAACTACTAATGCCTTCAGCAACTACAGTACGAATGCCTTTAGAAACTACTAATGCCTTCAGCAACTACAGTATGAATGCCTTTAGAAACTACTAAGGCCTTCAGCAACTACAGTACGAATACCTTTAGCAGCTACGAATGCCTTCAGCAACTACAGTACGAATACCTTTAGAAACTACTAATGCCTTCAGCAACTACAGTACGAAAACCTTTAGAAACTACTAATGCCTTCAGCAACTACAGTAGGAATACCTTTAGCAGCTACTAATGCCTTCAGCAACTACAATACGAATACCTTTAGCAGCTACTAATGCCTTCAGCAACTACAGTACGAATATCTTTAGAAACTACTACTGCCTTCAGCAACTACAGTACAAATACCTTTAGAAACTACTAATGCCTTCAGCAACTACAGTACGAATACCTTTAGCAAGTACTAATGCCTTCAGCAACTACAGTACGAATACCTTTAGCAGCTACTAATGCCTTCAGCAACTACAATACGAATACCTTTAGCAGCTACTAATGCCTTCAGCAACTACAGTACGAATATCTTTAGTAACTACTACTGCCTTCAGCAACTACAGTACAAATACCTTTAGAAACTACTAATGCCTTCAGCAACTACAGTACGAATACCTTTAGCAACTACTAATGCCTTCAGCAACTACAGTACGAATACCTTTAGCAACTACTAATGCCTTCAGCAACTACAGTACGAATACCTTTAGCAACTACTAATGCCTTCAGCAACTACAGTACGAATACCTTTAGCAACTACTAATGCCTTCAGCAACTACAGTACGAATACCTTTAGCAGCTACTAATGCCTTCAGCAACTACAGTACGAATACCTTTAGAAACTACTACTGCCTTCAGCAACTACAGTACAAATACCTTTAGAAACTACTACTGCCTTCAGCAACTACAGTACGAATACCTTTAGAAACTACTAATGCCTTCAGCAACTACAGTACGAATACCTTTAGAAACTACTAATGCCTTCAGCAACTACAGTACGAATACCTTTAGAAACTACTAATGCCTTCAGCAACTACAGTACGAATACCTTTAGCAGCTACTAATGCCTTCAGCAACTACAGTACGAATACCTTTAGCAACTACTAATGCCTTCAGCAACTACAGTACAAATACCTTTAGAAACTACTAATGCCTTCAGCAACTACAGTACGAATACCTTTAGCAACTACTAATGCCTTCAGCAACTACAGTACGAATGCCTTTCGCAGCTACTAATGCCTTCAGCAACTACAGTACGAATACCTTTAGCAACTACTAATGCCTTCAGCAACTACAGTACGAATACCTTTAGAAACTACTAATGCCTTCAGCAACTACAGTACGAATACCTTTAGCAGCTACTAATGCCTTCAGCAACTACAGTACGAATACCTTTAGCAACTACTAATGCCTTCAGCAACTACAGTACGAATGCCTTTAGAAACTACTAATGCCTTCAGCAACTACAGTACGAATATCTTTAGAAACTACTACTGCCTTCAGCAACTACAGTACAAATACTTTTAGAAACTACTAATGCCTTCAGCAACTACAGTACGAATACCTTTAGCAACTACTAATGCCTTCAGCAACTACAGTACGAATACCTTTAGCAACTACTAATGCCTTCAGCAACTACAGTACGAATACCTTTAGCAACTACTAATGCCTTCAGCAACTACAGTACGAATACCTTTAGCAACTACTAATGCCTTCAGCAACTACAGTACGAATACCTTTAGCAGCTACTAATGCCTTCAGCAACTACAGTACAAATACCTTTAGCAACTACTAATGCCTTCAGCAACTACAGTACGAATGCCTTTAGAAACTACTAATGCCTTCAGCAACTACAGTACAAATCCCTTTAGAAACTACTACTGCCTTCAGCAACTACAGTACAAATACCTTTAGAAACTACTAATGCCTTCAGCAACTATAGTACGAATACCTTTAGAAACTACTAATGCCTTCAGCAACTACAGTACAAATACCTTTAGAAACTACTAATGCCTTCAGCAACTACAGTACGAATACCTTTAGCAACTACTAATGCCTTCAGCAACTACAGTACGAATGCCTTTAGAAACTACTAATGCCTTCAGCAACTACAGTACGAATGCCTTTAGCAACTACTAATGCCTTCAGCAACTACAGTACGAATGCCTTTAGCAGCTACTAATGCCTTCAGCAACTACAGTACGAATACCTTTAGCAACTACTAATGCCTTCAGCAACCACAGTACGAATACCTTTAGCAGCTACTGATGCCTTCAGCAACTACAGTACGAATGCCTTTCGCAGCTACTAATGCCTTCAGCAACTACAGTACGAATGCCTTTAGCAACTACTAATGCCTTCAGCAACTACAGTACAAATACCTTTAGAAACTACTAATGCCTTCAGCAACTACAGTACGAATACCTTTAGCAACTACTAATGCCTTCAGCAACTACAGTACGAATACCTTTAGAAACTACTAATGCCTTCAGCAACTACAGTACGAATGCCTTTAGCAACTACTAATGCCTTCAGCAACTACAGTACAAATACCTTTAGAAACTACTAATGCCTTCAGCAACTACAGTACGAATGCCTTTCGCAGCTACTAATGCCTTCAGCAACTACAGTACGAATACCTTTAGCAGCTACTAATGCCTTCAGCAACTACAGTACGAATACCTTTAGAAACTACTACTGCCTTCAGCAACTACAGTACAAATACCTTTAGCAACTACTAATGCCTTCAGCAACTACAGTACGAATGCCTTTAGAAACTACTAATGCCTTCAGCAACTACAGTACAAATACCTTTAGAAACTACTACTGCCTTCAACAACTACAGTACAAATACCTTTAGAAACTACTAATGCCTTCAGCAACTACAGTACGAATAGCTTTAGCAACTACTAATGCCTTCAGCAACTACAGTACGAATGCCTTTAGAAACTACTAATGCCTTCAGCAACTACAGTACGAATGCCTTTAGCAACTACTAATGCCTTCAGCAACTACAGTACGAATGCCTTTAGCAGCTACTAATGCCTTCAGCAACTACAGTACGAATACCTTTAGCAACTACTAATGCCTTCAGCAACTACAGTACGAATACCTTTAGAAACTACTAATGCCTTCAGCAACTACAGTACGAAAACCTTTAGAAACTACTAATGCCTTCAGCAACTACAGTAGGAATACCTTTAGCAGCTACTAATGCCTTCAGCAACTACAATACGAATACCTTTAGCAGCTACTAATGCCTTCAGCAACTACAGTACGAATATCTTTAGAAACTACTACTGCCTTCAGCAACTACAGTACAAATACCTTTAGAAACTACTAATGCCTTCAGCAACTACAGTACGAATACCTTTAGCAAGTACTAATGCCTTCAGCAACTACAGTACGAATACCTTTAGCAGCTACTAATGCCTTCAGCAACTACAATACGAATACCTTTAGCAGCTACTAATGCCTTCAGCAACTACAGTACGAATATCTTTAGTAACTACTACTGCCTTCAGCAACTACAGTACAAATACCTTTAGAAACTACTAATGCCTTCAGCAACTACAGTACGAATACCTTTAGCAACTACTAATGCCTTCAGCAACTACAGTACGAATACCTTTAGCAACTACTAATGCCTTCAGCAACTACAGTACGAATACCTTTAGCAACTACTAATGCCTTCAGCAACTACAGTACGAATACCTTTAGCAACTACTAATGCCTTCAGCAACTACAGTACGAATACCTTTAGCAGCTACTAATGCCTTCAGCAACTACAGTACGAATACCTTTAGAAACTACTACTGCCTTCAGCAACTACAGTACAAATACCTTTAGAAACTACTACTGCCTTCAGCAACTACAGTACAAATACCTTTAGAAACTACTACTGCCTTCAGCAACTACAGTACGAATACCTTTAGAAACTACTAATGCCTTCAGCAACTACAGTACGAATACCTTTAGAAACTACTAATGCCTTCAGCAACTACAGTACGAATACCTTTAGAAACTACTAATGCCTTCAGCAACTACAGTACGAATACCTTTAGCAGCTACTAATGCCTTCAGCAACTACAGTACGAATACCTTTAGCAACTACTAATGCCTTCAGCAACTACAGTACAAATACCTTTAGAAACTACTAATGCCTTCAGCAACTACAGTACGAATACCTTTAGCAACTACTAATGCCTTCAGCAACTACAGTACGAATGCCTTTCGCAGCTACTAATGCCTTCAGCAACTACAGTACGAATACCTTTAGCAACTACTAATGCCTTCAGCAACTACAGTACGAATACCTTTAGAAACTACTAATGCCTTCAGCAACTACAGTACGAATACCTTTAGCAGCTACTAATGCCTTCAGCAACTACAGTACGAATACCTTTAGCAACTACTAATGCCTTCAGCAACTACAGTACGAATGCCTTTAGAAACTACTAATGCCTTCAGCAACTACAGTACGAATATCTTTAGAAACTACTACTGCCTTCAGCAACTACAGTACAAATACTTTTAGAAACTACTAATGCCTTCAGCAACTACAGTACGAATACCTTTAGCAACTACTAATGCCTTCAGCAACTACAGTACGAATACCTTTAGCAACTACTAATGCCTTCAGCAACTACAGTACGAATACCTTTAGCAACTACTAATGCCTTCAGCAACTACAGTACGAATACCTTTAGCAACTACTAATGCCTTCAGCAACTACAGTACGAATACCTTTAGCAGCTACTAATGCCTTCAGCAACTACAGTACAAATACCTTTAGCAACTACTAATGCCTTCAGCAACTACAGTACGAATGCCTTTAGAAACTACTAATGCCTTCAGCAACTACAGTACAAATCCCTTTAGAAACTACTACTGCCTTCAGCAACTACAGTACAAATACCTTTAGAAACTACTAATGCCTTCAGCAACTATAGTACGAATACCTTTAGAAACTACTACTGCCTTCAGCAACTACAGTACAAATACCTTTAGAAACTACTAATGCCTTCAGCAACTACAGTACGAATACCTTTAGCAACTACTAATGCCTTCAGCAACTACAGTACGAATGCCTTTAGAAACTACTAATGCCTTCAGCAACTACAGTACGAATGCCTTTAGCAACTACTAATGCCTTCAGCAACTACAGTACGAATGCCTTTAGCAGCTACTAATGCCTTCAGCAACTACAGTACGAATACCTTTAGCAACTACTAATGCCTTCAGCAACCACAGTACGAATACCTTTAGCAGCTACTGATGCCTTCAGCAACTACAGTACGAATGCCTTTCGCAGCTACTAATGCCTTCAGCAACTACAGTACGAATGCCTTTAGCAACTACTAATGCCTTCAGCAACTACAGTACAAATACCTTTAGAAACTACTAATGCCTTCAGCAACTACAGTACGAATACCTTTAGCAACTACTAATGCCTTCAGCAACTACAGTACGAATACCTTTAGAAACTACTAATGCCTTCAGCAACTACAGTACGAATGCCTTTAGCAACTACTAATGCCTTCAGCAACTACAGTACAAATACCTTTAGAAACTACTAATGCCTTCAGCAACTACAGTACGAATGCCTTTCGCAGCTACTAATGCCTTCAGCAACTACAGTACGAATACCTTTAGCAGCTACTAATGCCTTCAGCAACTACAGTACGAATACCTTTAGAAACTACTACTGCCTTCAGCAACTACAGTACAAATACCTTTAGCAACTACTAATGCCTTCAGCAACTACAGTACGAATGCCTTTAGAAACTACTAATGCCTTCAGCAACTACAGTACAAATACCTTTAGAAACTACTACTGCCTTCAACAACTACAGTACAAATACCTTTAGAAACTACTAATGCCTTCAGCAACTACAGTACGAATAGCTTTAGCAACTACTAATGCCTTCAGCAACTACAGTACGAATGCCTTTAGAAACTACTAATGCCTTCAGCAACTACAGTACGAATGCCTTTAGCAACTACTAATGCCTTCAGCAACTACAGTACGAATGCCTTTAGCAGCTACTAATGCCTTCAGCAACTACAGTACGAATACCTTTAGCAACTACTAATGCCTTCAGCAACTACAGTACGAATACCTTTAGCAACTACTAATGCCTTCAGCAACCACAGTACGAATACCTTTAGAAACTACTAATGCCTTCAGCAACTACAGTACGAATACCTTTAGCAACTACTAATGCCTTCAGCAACTACAGTACGAATACCTTTAGCAGCTACTAATGCCTTCAGCAACTACAGTACGAATGCCTTTCGCAGCTACTAATGCCTTCAGCAACTACAGTACGAATGCCTTTAGCAACTACTAATGCCTTCAGCAACTACAGTACAAATACCTTTAGAAACTACTAATGCCTTCAGCAACTACAGTACGAATACCTTTAGCAGCTACTAATGCCTTCAGCAACTACAGTACGAATACCTTTAGAAACTACTAATGCCTTCAGCAACTACAGTACGAATACCTTTAGCAACTACTAATGCCTTCAGCAACTACAGTACGAATACCTTTAGCAACTACTAATGCCTTCAGCAACTACAGTACGAATACCTTTAGCAGCTACTAATGCCTTCAGCAACTACAGTACGAATACCTTTAGCAACTACTAATGCCTTCAGCAACTACAGTACGAATACCTTTAGCAGCTACTAATGCCTTCAGCAACTACAGTACGAATACCTTTAGCAACTACTAATGCCTTCAGCAACTACAGTACGAATACCTTTAGCAACTACTAATGCCTTCAGCAACTACAGTACGAATACCTTTAGCAACTACTAATGCCTTCAGCAACTACAGTACGAATGCCTTTAGCAGCTACTAATGCCTTCAGCAACTACAGTACGAATACCTTTAGCAACTACTAATGCCTTCAGCAACTACAGTACGAATACCTTTAGCAGCTGCTAATGCCTTCAGCAACTACAGTACGAATGCCTTTCGCAGCTACTAATGCCTTCAGCAACTACAGTACGAATGCCTTTAGCAACTACTAATGCCTTCAGCAACTACAGTACAAATACCTTTAGAAACTACTAATGCCTTCAGCAACTACAGTACGAATACCTTTAGCAGCTACTAATGCCTTCAGCAACTACAGTACGAATACCTTTAGAAACTACTAATGCCTTCAGCAACTACAGTACGAATACCTTTAGCAACTACTAATGCCTTCAGCAACTACAGTACAAATACCTTTAGAAACTACTAATGCCTTCAGCAACTACAGTACGAATGCCTTTCGCAGCTACTAATGCCTTCAGCAACTACAGTACGAATACCTTTAGCAACTACTAATGCCTTCAGCAACTACAGTACAAATACCTTTAGAAACTACTAATGCCTTCAGCAACTACAGTACGAATACCTTTAGCAACTACTAATGCCTTCAGCAACTACAGTACGAATACCTTTAGCAGCTACTAATGCCTTCAGCAACTACAGTACGAATACCTTTAGCAACTACTCATGCCTTCAGCAACTACAGTACGAATACCTTTAGCAACTACTAATGCCTTCAGCAACCACAGTACGAATACCTTTAGCAGCTACTAATGCCTTCAGCAACTACAGTACGAATGCCTTTCGCAGCTACTAATGCCTTCAGCAACTACAGTACGAATGCCTTTAGCAGCTTCTAATGCCTTCAGCAACTACAGTACAAATACCTTTAGAAACTACTAATGCCTTCAGCAACTACAGTACGAATACCTTTAGCAACTGCTAATGCCTTCAGCAACTACAGTACAAATACCTTTAGCAACTACTAATGCCTTCAGCAACTACAGTACGAATACCTTTAGCAACTACTAATGCCTTCAGCAACTACAGTACGAATACCTTTAGCAGCTACTAATGCCTTCAGCAACTACAGTACGAATACCTTTAGAAACTACTACTGCCTTCAGCAACTACAGTACAAATACCTTTAGAAACTACTACTGCCTTCAGCAACTACAGTACTAATACCTTTAGAAACTACTACTGCCTTCAGCAACTACAGTACAAATACATTTAGAAACTACTAATGCCTTCAGCAACTACAGTACGAATACCTTTAGAAACTACTAATGCCTTCAGCAACTACAGTACGAATACCTTTAGCAACTACTAATGCCTTCAGCAACTACAGTACGAATGCCTTTAGAAACTACTAATGCCTTCAGCAACTACAGTACGAATACCTTTAGCAACTACTAATGCCTTCAGCAACTACAGTACGAATGCCTTTAGAAACTACTAATGCCTTCAGCAACTACAGTACGAATGCCTTTAGCAGCTTCTAATGCCTTCAGCAACTACAGTACAAATACCTTTAGAAACTACTAATGCCTTCAGCAACTACAGTACGAATACCTTTAGCAACTACTAATGCCTTCAGCAACTACAGTACGAATACCTTTAGCAGCTACTAATGCCTTCAGCAACTACAGTACGAATACCTTTCACAGCTACTAATGCCTTCAGCAACTACAGTACGAATACCTTTAGCAACTACTAATGCCTTCAGCAACTACAGTACGAATGCCTTTAGAAATTACTAATGCCTTCAGCAACTACAGTACGAATGCCTTTAGCAACTACTAATGCCTTCAGCAACTACAGTACAAATACCTATAGAAACTACTAATGCCTTCAGCAACTACAGTACAAATGCCTTTAGAAACTACTAATGCCTTCAGCAACTACAGTACGAATACCTTTAGCAACTACTAATGCCTTCAGCAACTACAGTACGAATACCTTTAGCAACTACTAATGCCTTCAGCAACTACAGTACAAATACCTTTAGAAACTACTAATGCCTTCAGCAACTACAGTACGAATACCTTTTGCAGCTACTAATGCCTTCAGCAACTACAGTACGAATACCTTTAGCAACTACTAATGCCTTCAGCAACTACAGTACGAATGCCTTTAGAAACTACTAATGCCTTCAGCAACTACAGTACGAATACCTTTAGCAACTACTAATGCCTTCAGCAACCACAGTACGAATACCTTTAGCAGCTACTAATGCCTTCAGCAACTACAGTACGAATGCCTTTCGCAGCTACTAATGCCTTCTAGCAACTACAGTACGAATACCTTTAGCAACTACTAATGCCTTCAGCAACTACAGTACAAATACCTTTAGCAGCTACTAATGCCTTCAGCAACTACAGTACGAATACCTTTAGCAACTACTAATGCCTTCAGCAACTACAGTACGAATGCCTTTAGAAACTACTAATGCCTTCAGCAACTACAGTACGAATACCTTTAGCAACTACTAATGCCTTCAGCAACTACAGTACGAATGCCTTTAGAAACTACTAATGCCTTCAGCAACTACAGTACAAATACCTTTAGAAACTACTAATGCCTTCAGCAACTACAGTACGAATACCTTTAGCAACTACTAATGCCTTCAGCAACTACAGTACGAATACCTTTAGCAGCTACTAATGCCTTCAGCAACTACAGTACGAATACCTTTCACAGCTACTAATGCCTTCAGCAACTACAGTACGAATACCTTTAGCAACTACTAATGCCTTCAGCAACTACAGTACGAATGCCTTTAGAAACTACTAATGCCTTCAGCAACTACAGTACGAATGCCTTTAGCAACTACTAATGCCTTCAGCAACTACAGTACAAATACCTTTAGAAACTACTAATGCCTTCAGCAACTACAGTACGAATACCTTTAGCAACTACTAATGCCTTCAGCAACTACAGTACAAATACCTTTAGCAGCTACTAATGCCTTCAGCAACTACAGCACGAATGCCTTTAGAAACTACTAATGCCTTCAGCAACTACAGTACAAATACCTTTAGAAACTACTAATGCCTTCAGCAACTACAGTACAAATACCTTTAGAAACTACTAATGCCTTCAGCAACTACAGTACGAATACCTTTTGCAGCTACTAATGCCTTCAGCAACTACAGTACGAATACCTTTAGCAACTACTAATGCCTTCAGCAACTACAGTACGAATGCCTTTAGAAACTATTAATGCCTTCAGCAACTACAGTACAAATACCTTTAGAAACTACTAATGCCTTCAGCAACTACAGTACGAATACCTTTAGCAACTACTAATGCCTTCAGCAACTACAGTACGAATACCTTTAGCAGCTACTAATGCCTTCAGCAACTACAGCACGAATGCCTTTAGAAACTACTAATGCCTTCAGCAACTACAGTACAAATACCTTTAGAAACTACTAATGCCTTCAGCAACTACAGTACAAATACCTTTAGAAACTACTACTGCCTTCAGCAACTACAGTACAAATACCTTTAGAAACTACTAATGCCTTCAGCAGCTACAGTACGAATACCTTTTGCAGCTACTAATGCCTTCAGCAACTACAGTACGAATACCTTTAGCAACTACTAATGCCTTCAGCAACTACAGTACGAATGCCTTTAGAAACTACTAATGCCTTCAGCAACTACAGTACGAATACCTTTAGCAACTACTAATGCCTTCAGCAACCACAGTACGAATACCTTTAGCAGCTACTAATGCCTTCAGCAACTACAGTACGAATGCCTTTTGCAGCTACTAATGCCTTCTAGCAACTACAGTACGAATACCTTTAGCAACTACTAATGCCTTCAGCAACTACAGTACGAATACCTTTAGCAGCTACTAATGCCTTCAGCAACTACAGTACGAATACCTTTAGCAGCTACTAATGCCTTCAGCAACTACAGTACGAATACCTTTAGCAGCTACTAATGCCTTCAGCAACTACAGTACGAATATCTTTAGAAACTACTACTGCCTTCAGCAACTACAGTACGAATACCTTTAGAAACTACTACTGCCTTCAGCAACTACAGTACAAATACCTTTAGAAACTACTACTGCCTTCAGCAACTACAGTACAAATACCTTTAGTAACTACTAATGCCTTCAGCAACTACAGTACGAATACCTTTAGCAACTACTGATGCCTTCAGCAACTACAGTACGAATACCTTTAGCAACTACTAATGCCTTAAGCAACTACAGTACGAATACCTTTAGCAACTACTAATGCCTTCAGCAACTACAGTACGAATACCTTTAGCAACTACTAATGCCTTCAGCAACTACAGTACGAATACCTTTAGCAGCTACTAATGCCTTCAGCAACTACAGTACGAATACCTTTAGCAGCTACTAATGCCTTCAGCAACTACAGTACGAATCCCTTTAGCAGCTACTAATGCCTTCAGCAACTACAGTACGAATATCTTTAGAAACTACTACTGCCTTCAGCAACTACAGTACGAATACCTTTAGAAACTACTACTGCCTTCAGCAACTACAGTACAAATACCTTTAGAAACTACTACTGCCTTCAGCAACTACAGTACAAATACCTTTAGAAACTACTAATGCCTTCAGCAACTACAGTACGAATACCTTTAGCAACTACTGATGCCTTCTGCAACTACAGTACGAATACCTTTAGCAACTACTAATGCCTTAAGCAACTACAGTACGAATACCTTTAGCAACTACTAATGCCTTCAGCAACTACAGTACGAATACCTTTAGCAACTACTAATGCCTTCAGCAACTACAGTACGAATACCTTTAGCAGCTACTAATGCCTTCAGCAACTACAGTACGAATACCTTTAGAAACTACTACTGCCTTCAGCAACTACAGTACAAATACCTTTAGAAACTACTACTGCCTTCAGCAACTGTTAGGACTAGGACTGTTTTGGCCTCTAGAGGCCGCTGTTATTTCCTTTTCATGTCGTGTTTATTTTGGCCTCTAGAGGCCGCCACTGTTCCTGTGTTTTGTGTTTGTGTTAATTGCCTAATTATCTTCACCTGTGTCCTTAATTAGTTTGTCTATTTATACCCCTGAGTTCAGTCCTCTTGTCACGGAGTCTTTGTGCTGTTATGTTTATCTCCAGTTTCCTTTGTACTGTGTTTTTTGATCTTCTTAGCTTTTGAATTTTTGCACTTTGCTTTTCTTTTGGATTATACTCTTTGGTTTTTTTTTTGTCTTTTGTTTTGCCCTGTATATAGTGTATATAGTTTAAATAAACCTTTTGATTCTTTTTCTACTTCCGCCTCACGCCTCTGCATTTGAGTCATCCCCCTGGTGGCCTAGTGGGGGTTTGCTGGATTATCACACCAACGAACCAGGTTCGAATCCCAGCAAAACCCTAACAGAAAGACTCCGTCATGACCGACTCAGCAGAGGCTGCTTCAACTGTCTACCCGGCCAACCTTCAGGGAATTATGGCAGCTTTGACACGCTTCGGAGCGACCATGGACGCTCATGGACGTACGCTCACCAGCCAACGTGAGGCCCTCGCTCGCCACGAGGAACTGCTTCAGCAAATTGGGAAAACCCTGGCACAGCTGACATCTCTGCCTGCATCTCCTGCTCCTGATCCAGTTCCTGCTCCTGATCCAGTTCCTGCTCCTGATCCAGCTCCCACTCCTGCTCCAGTGCCTCCTGCAATGCTGCCTTCTTCACCTCGCGAACCCAGCCTTCCTGCACCACAGAGGTATGACGGCAAGCACAGTGAGTGCCGAGAGTTCCTTACCCAGTGTCAACTCACCTTTGAGCTTCAGCCTACCACCTACACTACGGATCGCCGCAAGATTGCCTTTGTGATCACCTTATTAGCTGGTAAGGCGCGAGCCTGGGCTACTGCTATCTGGCAAAGACAGGGACCTGAGTGCTTTGATTTCCAGCTGTTTTCTGAAGAGATGCTTCGGGTCTTCGATCAGGCAGACATCAGTACCGACGCAGCCCGAAAGCTCATGTCCATCCGGCAAGGAGGAAGCGTCGCAGATTACGCCATCTCGTTCCGAACACTCGCAGCAGTAAGTGGATGGAACGAGACTGCCCTGGTGTCAGCCTTCCACCATGGTCTGTCTGACCCCATCAAGGACGGTCTGGCCTCTATTGGATGCCCAAGTGACCTCGAAACCCTCATCTCACATGCTATTCGTCTGGACAACAGGATGAGAGAACGCCACCAAGCCTTGAGCCCCCCCAGCCTCCCTACCTCTACCTGGAGACCATCTACCTCCTTCAGTGACTGTCCAGAACCCATGCAAGTGGGTCGTACTCGCCTCTCCGCATCTGAGAGGGAGCGCAGAAGGAGGGACAAGTGCTGCATCTACTGTGGCAAGCCTGGTCACTTCCGAGCATCATGTCCCGAACTCTTGGGAAAAGGACCGCCCCGTCCAGCCGAGGGAGGGTTGTGACGGGGCCTACCCTCTCTCCCGGACTCCCTGGCCAAGGAATCTACATCCCGGTCTCCATCTCCTGGGGTGAGTCTGTCCACTCTTGTCAAGCTTTGATAGACTCAGGGGCGGCTGGGAACTTTATGGATATTCACTTCGCCCAAAGCATCAATATACCTACTGCACCTCTTGAAGTCCCTCTGTCTGTGTCTGCCCTCGATGGCCAAGCGTTAGGTGATGGAAGAGTCACCCAAGTTACTTCTCCAGTCTTCCTCCAGTCTCAAGGTCACAAGGAAGAAATATCCCTGCACCTGATTCCTTCACCTGAGTTCCCAGTTATTCTAGGCCTTCCTTGGCTTACTCGCCACAACCCTCGCATAGACTGGGTAACAAGCCAGGTTGTGGAATGGGGCCCTGCATGCCATGCCTCTTGTCTGCTCTCTAGCTCTCCTGTGTCTCCTGCCGAGCCCCCTGATCTCACCGAGTTATCTCAAGTTCCCACAGAGTACTGGGATCTCAAGGAGGTATTCAGCAAGAGCAGGGCCGCCGTTCTTCCTCCGCACCGGGCCTACGACTGTGCCATCGACTTGCTCCCTGGGACTACCCCTCCTCGTGGCAGACTGTTTTCACTCTCTCAGCCAGAACGCAAGGCCATGGAGGAATACCTCAAAGATGCCCTGGTCTCTGGGTTTATTCGACCCTCCACTTCACCTGCTGGAGCCGGCTTCTTCTTTGTCGGCAAGAAGGATGGGGGGCTCCGACCATGTATTGATTACAGGGGCCTGAATAAGATCACTGTGCGCAACCGATATCCCCTTCCGCTGATGTCCACAGCTTTCGACCTGCTCCAAGGCGCCACCGTCTTCACCAAGTTGGACCTACGGAACGCATACCACCTCATCCGTATCCGACAGGGAGACGAGTGGAAGACTGCCTTTAACACCCCGTCTGGGCACTACGAATACCAGGTGATGCCCTTCGGACTCACCAACGCACCAGCTGTTTTTCAGGCCCTAATCAACGACGTCTTAAGGGACATGATTAACCTATACGTTTTTGTCTACCTCGACGACATCCTTATCTTTTCCAAGACCGTGCAGGAGCACCGCCACCATGTCCGCCAGGTTCTCCAGAGGCTGCTACAGAACAATCTGTTCGCCAAGGCCCAGAAATGCGAATTTCATGTTCCCGAGGTCTCCTTTCTGGGATTTATTGTACGGACAGGCCAACTCCAAATGGACCCTGCCAAGACCCTGGCCGTCCGGGATTGGCCTACTCCCAAGTCCGTTAAGGAGGTTCAGCGGTTCTTAGGATTCGCTAACTTCTACCGCAAGTTCATCAGGAACTTCAGTTCTGTGGCAGCACCCATGTCAGACCTCACTAAAGGGACAGGTGGATCTTATGGCTGGTCTCCTCAGGCAGAAAAGGCGTTCAAAGACCTCAAGGACCGCTTCTGCACGGCACCCATTCTGGTTCTCCCGGACACCTCCCAACCATTCATCGTGGAGGTGGACGCCTCGGACAGTGGTGTCGGCGCGGTGTTCTCTCAACGTTCGGAAGGAAAGCTGCACCCCTGCGCTTACTTCTCCCACCGCCTGAGTCCTGCTGAGTCCCGGTACGATGTGGGGGATCGAGAACTGCTAGCGGTCAAACTGGCCCTTGAGGAGTGGAGGCACTGGCTGGAGGGAGCACAACATCCATTCCTGGTTTGGACTGACCACAAGAACCTGGAGTACCTCCAGCAAGCCAAGAGACTGAACCCTCGACAGGCTAGGTGGGCCCTGTTTTTCAGTCGGTTTGACTTCACCCTCTCATACCGCCCCGGCTCCAAGAACACCAAACCTGACGCACTGTCCAGACTGTTCTCTGCCACTAACAGGGAGAATGAAGTCGGGCCTATTATCCCTGTGTCCCGGATTGTGGCCCCTGTCCGCTGGGGTATTGAGGAGGCTGTCCGACGAGCCCAACGCCAGGACCCCGGTCCTGGGACGGGGCCACCAGGCCTCTTGTACGTCCCACATCAAGCCCGGGCCAAGGTTCTCCAGTGGGGTCACTCTTCCCCTCTCACCGCCCACCCGGGAGCTCGGAGGACCCTGGACTTCCTGAAAAGACGCTTCTGGTGGCCTAACATGGAGAAGGAAGTAAGGTCATTTGTCCTGTCCTGTGAGGTTTGCACCAGAACCAAGAACCCACGACAGCGTCCCCAGGGTCTCCTGCATCCTCTGACCATTCCCCGGCGTCCCTGGTCCCACGTGGCAGTCGACTTTATCACGGGTCTCCCTGAGTCACAAGGTAACACGGTCATTTTGGTCTTAGTTGACAGATTCTCCAAGGCCTGCCGCTTCATACCACTGTGCAAACTCCCCTCTGCTCTTGAAACTGCGAAACTTTTGTTTAATCATGTCTTCCGAGTCTTTGGTCTTCCACAGGACATCGTCTCAGACCGAGGGCCCCAGTTCTCCTCCCGAGTGTGGCACGGGTTCTGCAAGGTCATCGGAGCCACTGCCAGCCTCTCCTCTGGGTTTCACCCACAGTCCAATGGTCAGACGGAGAGGCTCAACCAGGACCTGGAAACCACCCTGCGAGGCCTGGCTATGGATAACCCGACATCGTGGAGCACCTGGCTGCCATGGGCGGAGTACGCCCACAACACCCTGCAGTCATCGGCCACCAAGCTGTCGCCATTCCAGTG